>NC_143584.1:80433027-80699386 GCF_048544385.1 Mastigoproctus giganteus
AGGTTTTCTAGTGGTGGATTGAACAAGTATGACTGAATCGGATGCGAGGCACAACTTTGTATCTTAATGGCATACTTTAGTAACAGTGTTTTTCTACATAACGATAATGGGGGCTCGTGAGCATCAATATAGAGACTATGTGTGGGCAACGTTCTAAAAGCACCAAGTGCAATCTCAAAGTACTGTGTTGAATGGGATCAAGCCAGCGTAATGCGCTCATTCTGGCAGAATCATAGATGGGAGCTCCATAATCAAGGTGGGATCCGATTAATGACCTGTATAGCCGAAGCAGAAAAGTACGATCTGCACCCCATGTTTGGGTGGATAAAGCTTTGAGTATGTTTAACTTTTTTAGAGAGCAAGTACGTACATTTTTAATATGGTCTATAAAATTTAACTTGTTGTCAAGGATTAATCCTAGAAATCTGATATTATTAGTGACCGGGATGGAGACATTAGAAATTTGAAGTTCGGGATCCGGATGAAGTTTGCTCTGCCTACAAAAATGGATAGCAACTGTTTTCTGCTGCGAGAGCTGATAGCCATTGAGGCTAGCCCACTGTTGTATTTTATTAAGTGATATCTGAAGCTGCCGTTCAATAGACCTCATATTTTGGGAATGGCAGGAGATGGAAAGGTCATCTGCATAAAGATAAGTCTCGACTGAATTTGGAAGCTGTCTTGTAATAGAATCTATTCTAAGAGCAAACAGAGTGGCACTCAGTACTGATCCTTGTGGAACACCTTCTTCCTGCATGAACGTTGTAGAGAGGGCATGTTGGTACTGAACTTGAAACAATCTAGTATGTAGGAAGTTTTGAATAAATATAGGAAGGTTGCCCCGCAGACCAAGGGCGTATAGATCACCAAGTATGCCATGCCACCAGGTGGTGTCAAAAGCCTTCTCTACGTCTATTGAAACCATTACAAGATGTTCACGTTTAACAAAGGCATTTCGAATGGCGAATTCAGCCTTGACCATAAGATCTAAGCACAACCTATTTTTACGAAAGCCATATTGACTATGGCTCATTAGATGTTCTGACTCAATGATCCAGATGAGTCTTCTGTGGACAATCTTTTCTAGGATTTTGCTGAGGCAGCTTGAGAGAGAGATATCGGTCTATAGCTATGGGGGTTGGTTGGATCTTTCCCAGGCTTTAGAAATGCCAAAACAGTAGAGTGATGCCAGGAAGCTAGAAAAACATTTTCTGAAAATATACGATTGTAAAAAAAACAGCAGCATGCGCATAGCTTTGTCATCAAGATGTTGTAGCATGGCATAATAAATCCCATCTGGCCCTGCAGCAGCACTGTGGGCTGTTTTAATAGCATGCAAAAGTTCAGAGTATTGCAGAGGTTTGTTATATGAAAGAAGGCAGGCAGTGTGGAAGTTAATAGCATGCTTTTCTTTGGTGTTTTTAATTCGTTTGAATGATGTAGAAAAAGGCTGATGCTGCTTAGATTTCAGCAAACGTACTGCCCAAAGCATTAGCAATATCTAAGGGACTGGATAGGTCTTGCTCTTTCCAGGAGAGAATTGGAGAAGGTATAGTAGGAAATTTACCAGATAACTGTCTAATTTTTTTCCATATAGTTTTCGGATCAGTGTTTCTGTTAAAGGTCGATGCAAAACGGGTCCAGGATTCTTTCTTGACTTGCCTTTGTACAAATCGTGCTTTTGCTCTTAGCTTCTTATAATTAATGAGATTGGTTGTGGTTGGACATCGCCGAAATAAATTCCAGGCTTTAATTTTTGCTTTCTTTGCTTTTGTGCATTCCTCATTCCACCAGTAATTATAATGCTTGCGACCAGGGGGATTTGATAATGGTATTGTGTCCTTGGCCACTTTTAGAAGATGTGACGTGATGTAATCTGTTACATTATCAATATTCTGGAGCTGGATTTTTTTCTCATCAAGAGAGATTAATGTTCGAAATTTTGCCCAGTCTGCCCGAACAAATTTCCATTTCCTGCGGGGTTTGTTTGAAGGAGTCTTTGATATTAAAAAATTGCATATGATTGGAAAGTGATCACTGCCCACAGGATAGTTTGAAACATGCCACTCTATGCTTGGGACCAGCACTGGAGAACAAACTGAGAGATCTATTGCTGAGGTGTGTCCAGTTGGGAGTTGTATGTCAGTGTGTGCACCAGTATTGAGTATGATAAGGTTTTGCGACTCTAGAAAGCTTTCAATTAGTCGACCCCGTCTGTCTAGTTTAGGATCGCCCCCATAAGGGGTGGTGCCCATTAAAATCCCCTAATATACAGAGGGGTGGAGGAATCTGTATGAAGAGATCTTCAAGGTCTTTTAAGGAGTAAGTATGGTTTGGTGGTAGGTAAATTGAGACAATTGTCATTGAAATACAGAGAGTTATATGAACAGCGATGGCTTCTATTTCAGTTTGAAGTGGAATATGTTTAGTTGGGATATTTGAATTTATTAGGATTGCTACACCACCAAGGGCAGCATTTGTTCTATTACGATCTCTTTGATAAAGGCAATAATTCTTTATCGAAGGAGAAATTTGCGAGGTTAGGTAAGTTTCCTGAAGACAAAGAGCAATTGGAGAATACCGATTAATTAAATCATGGATATCATCTCTGTTGCAATGAAAGCCTCTGCAGTTCCATTATAAAACACAGGCCATTATTTATGTTTAATTGATGGAGCTGTATCTGACTGTTTTTTTGAAGGTGACTGGCTTATTTCTTCCCAATTTTGATTTGTCTTTTTTGAAAACTGGTCGACCAGTATCCATTTCTTCTTCAGCGTAGATTTCTAAAATTGGTTATTCATGTATAGTTGTTCCATCTGTATCCATGATTATGTCCTGGGTATTTTTCTTTGATTTTGAGTTTGTAATATCAGATGTATTAGCACATATCTGAGGAGGAGATGCAGCTGGTATTGTCAGAGGAGTGTTATTTGCCTGGTCTGAGAGTTTGGGTTGTTCTTTATGCACACTTGGTTGTTGCTCAGAGAGGACAGTTCTAGCCCAATCAGAAATTGACTTGGTAATGGGAACTGTGATATCTGTTTGGTATTTTTTTATTACATCAGCATAGGTACTATTTTTGTTTATAGTAGGTGAAACTAGTTTTCTTGCTTCTTGGTAGCTGACTTTATTCTCGACCTTGTATTTTACTATTTTTTTTTTCAGTTTTCCATTTTTCACAAATTTTGGAATATGCCGGGTGGTCACCTTTGCAGTTCGCGCACATCATTTTTGCAGCAGAACAGTCACTCTGATTGTGATCTGAGGACCCGCAATTTGGGCAGACAGAAATTCCCCTGCATACACTTTGCCAATGGCCAAATTTTTGGCACTTAAAGCACCGGAATGGGTTCGGGATATAAGGTCTTACCTGACACCTAAGGTAACCAGCTTTTATGGTGGTAGGCAGGTTCGGTGTTTTAAATGTGAGTATACTGTCCGAGTAGGGACAGGCTCTCCATCTTTTTTGATGATGATTCTTTTTGCGTGTACCACATTTTGATCTTGTAGTTCCTGGACAAGTTCATCCCCAGATACGTTTAAAAGATCCCCCTCTGATATTACCCCTTTAGAGGAGTTTAAGGTGGCATTTGGGGTAACCTCCGTGGGAATTCCACCAAAGGTAGATACTTTTAACAGTCTCTCAGCGTGTCTACGTTCGGTCATTTCAATTAACAAGTCTCCGGATCTCAATTGCCTAACCATTTTTGGAGGGCCAGCCACATTTTCAAGACATTTTTGTATCAAAAATGGGGAAAGCTTACTCAATGGTTGGTCTGTGGAGGAGTGTAGAATTAAAAAGAGAGGTACGGTATTATCCGTTCCTTTTTTTTTGTCGTTTAGCATGGGATGTTGTGTCATCATGATCTCAATCATGTTTATCTAGGTCTGGATCAAAAGATCCATAAGTGGACTGTTTAATTTTGTCCATCTTTGCTCCTTTTTGCCCTGGGAGGGTGGCTTTCTTCTCCCAGATTTACAGCCCGCCATGTGGAGGCAGGAGCGGTGCCACCAGTGATCAAGCGATAAAGGAAGGTTAGTAGTTAGTGCGTTAATAAATAATCCTATGTACAAGAAGAAAGGTGTCTTTCCCTTCTGTTAGGTACACTAAATTCTTTACTTTAGAACAGCAAAATTAAATAACTGTGAAAAATGAAGGATACTACTATAATTATCAGCCGCTCTTTGAGAAAATCGCTTTAATATCACTTAGAAATCGCTATAGTCACTCACTTGGCACTCTGGGCCACACAGAGCGGAGTCATTCCTCCATATGGTGTGGGTGCCACACCTGAACCCCTGCTTATGTTAGTTCGCACATGGTTGGTCAATTCCAGTAAGCTAGGTGCCATATTTCAGGACTTGCATATGGGATTTATACCCAGGGCTATTAACAGTCCCACCATCATGAAGGTGCAAGCAGAGGATTTGGCTGTCAGAGACCTATCAGACTCCACTGAAATTAGGTCCACTTGACCTGAGTGTCATTCAAATATCAGTTCCATCAGCATTTTATACTCCAGAAAGCAAGCCCAGCTTGGTACACGTGAGAGAATGCCTGACAACCTCAAAGAAAAGCTAACCAATTTCAGCAAGGATATATAGGAGTGGCTTGTAACATGAGCTTAAAAATCCATTTTATAGATCTGCATCTTAATTTTTACCCCTCCTTCTGCAAACTTGTGCAATGTGAGCAATGAATATGGGGAAAAGATTTGACCACATTTCTTACACAGAAAAACAGTATGTAAGAGGAACTAGGAGCTCAAAATTAAGTTCATAAAAATTCACATTTTGTTATCAAATCTTTATTCACAACTCATCTGTTTAGTTTCATAATATATATATTTTTTAAATTTCATTCAATTTGTTTTAGGATCAAATCAATTTTTTTTAGCAACTTGTTCGCAAAATAAATTTGTAAATAAACTTGTAAAACAGAAATGATAATTTTCCTAAAAAATAAGATATGTTAGAAAAAAAAAAAAAAATATATATATATATATATATATATATATATGGATAATATTTAATTATAAAAAAAAAAAAAAAAAAAAAAATTTGTTGGCCTGTGCAATTAATCTCCTTTTCTGTTGGTGTGAAATTAATGTTTTGTTCACTTGCTGGATCAAACTCGTATTTAATGAGATAAATTTGTTGACACTTGTATAAAGTTTGTTTTTAGAGCTGGTAACTTTTCAAACAATATTGTACGGCTTTACTGATTATTATGTAGTACTTGATCTTATGTCAATGCATTTCTGAGTAGTCTCACATGAAGTATATTGACTGATAGGAGTTTGAATTTTTAAATGAATTTAAAGATTTTATGAATTAAAGGGAAAGATAATACATATGATGAGAAGGGCTTAGCTATAAAATATCCTTGGGTAAGCCCACATTTGCGATATATTTCCTAATGGCTAATGCTTCCATTATAGACAGTTTATAGACACTAAGTTTTACTTAAAATATTGGCATTATCAACATCCAGTTTATTAAAAAATTGATCTACATGTAGTGCTAGATGACAGCTCTGACAATCAAGAGAGAGTATCTCTTGCCTAGATGTAATGTCAATAAAAATGAGTAAAAGCTACACTTACCATAACTATCTAAATTCATTAATTGTTAAACTTTTACTTACAGAAAACAGAGGTTTTGGAAGAGAAGACAAGAATTTCTTCATTGAACTACCCTCTAAAAGATATTCAGCTTCACTCACTTTTACTTCCATGACATCAATATTTTGCTTCACAATATTCATGAAAGCCTAAAATAAAACAAATATTTTTACAAAACTATCCTAAAATCAAATTTCATATAAACTTTTAAGATATATTTGGATTATAAAATTAGTTCCATTAGATGAAAATTAAAATTAATTCCATTAGATGAAATTAATTTGAATAATTACATAACCAGTTATGTTGCAGAGGAAACAGCCAAACCTAAACTTTCATCCCTTATCTAAACCATAATACAGGCAAACCCCCCAAATCTGGTAATCCATTATCAGCCAATACCCATTTTCTGGCTATGTTCAAGAAAATGGGAGTATACTGTAGACTACCCAAGAATCAGCAAATTTACTTCTCAGATTGGTCATTTGACAAAGCAGTACATTAGAGCTGAGTGATTTCCTCAGAGCCTTAGGTTTTTACCGCATTCCAAATACATTGAGAAATTCTCTAGGTCACAAGACTGTCTATTTGCTATCCATCCACACTAGTAAAGTACTATGCACAATAAATTGCAGTATAGAAATTAATATTTTTATCATCTTGTTTTCAAATATAATATGGCCACCTGAAATCCAAAAGATTCCACGATTCTAAAAAATTGCTGAGTTCCCAGCTTCATTTTTTTGCAAAATTAAAGCAAATAAAGTAATTTACAATACTTGTAAATTAACTATTAATAATCCAAAAAAAAATTTGAAAAATCTAACAGCAGAAAATTTACCTCCTGCCTAACACACAATGGTTGAAGTTTCTGTCCATCCATTTCTACCTCTGTTACATCAACTAAAGATAAAGCTGATTTATTGCATTATACATTCCCTCAGATTATCCTCCTATCACACCCAATCAATTCGAGTCTCTTTTGGTTTCCCAACAGAAAGAGATTCGAAGAATCCTGAATAATCTTTATTCCAAGAAGCCTCCAAATCCTGAAGGCCTTTTCAGGACCTGTTCACTTGTTCTTTAAACTATTCCTCCAAAAGTTAACTCCTGTTTTATATCACCTTTTTAATCTTATTCCAATGGTTTCTTTATGCATGGATATTTGACCATATCAGTCCAATTCATAAGGGTAATGAAATCCCTCAATTTCCAATTATCATACTATTGTAGTTAACTCATTCCCAAGTAAGGGAGAAATCTGTCAACCACCAGAAACTTTTCATCTAATTAATGATTGCCAATATGAATTCTGTCAATGCTGGACTGCCGTTACTCATTTGTAGACAAGTTTCATACAAATTCATACGTTTCTAAGGCATATATTCATATCCAGACTCCTTAGAGGTAATAAAGTTATAGACATGGATATATCAACTCCAGGGGCTCACATCTGGTGAGTATGGGCTTGGTACACCCAGGGTCCTGAGCTGGATATCATCATTCTTCTCTTTCTTGGTGACTCCTTTCTACTTCTGACACTCACTCACTCTCTCTCTCTCTCTCTCTCTCTCTCTCTCTCTCTCTCTCTCTCTCTCTCTCTCTCTCTCTCTCTCAGGGTAACTCAGAAATTTTTTTGTTTAGTTGGTGTAGCATAAGCCTCAGGCTTCCCTGCACCAATATGGCTAATAATAATAATAACAATTTGATTTAATTTTTTATGGCAATGGGCAACTTAGACTACCATGCGCCAAGTTGAAGGATATAGAAAAATAATAGAGTATATAATTAAGAAAAAAATAATGAGTATTTAGGGTTTGAAATCCAGGCAACCCCCCCACCACAGCTAATGCTGTGAAGGGCTTAGCTTAGCCCTTCACAGCATTAGCCGTGAATGATGCAAAGAAGCAAAGCATAGCTTGCTTCCTTGCATCATTTGCCATTACTACTACTAATAATGTGCTGGAGTTCCCCTAGGTTCCATTCTTTCACACATTCTTTTCCTTCGGTATATTAATTATCTTCTCCCATTGACTGGAAATCCTATCTATAGTTTTGTTGATGAGCGTACACCACATTCCACTTCAGTTTGACAAACCTTGCTCTGCACAAATAGCCGTAATTCTCAAATATCCACAACATCATCTCCAAGTAATTTTTCTGGTGGAGAAAATAAAACTTATTTACCTTCAATTCTTCTAAAATTTACACCTGTCTTATTTCTTGAAAAAATAGTCTATTTTCATGCTCATTTCAAGAACACTCAGATTTCTAGAAAAGTTCATGTATCTTTATTGGGGATAAGTCGAATTTTAAACTATCTTTACATAAACATATCACAAATATTACTAAACCTATAATGAAAGGGGGGGGGGGTTGTTTTAGCATTTCCTTTAAAAAGCTGAAAACCATTACAAATCTGAAATCTGCCCTACTATGATATACTGTTCCCACCATAGCAGGGCACATTTAAAAACTTAAGAGATTTTTTGCGGTAGCACTCTAGATATGGTGGTCCCTAAAAATCTCTCAAACTCCTAGACTCTTCCAAAAGTGGCAGTTAGACTGATTAAAGATCATTCTTTTACAAACTTAACAACATACACATTCAGTTTCTGCTGCATGCCACTTTTACAGATATTTCCACTTTTACAGATATTTGAATCTCTAATTCCACCTCTCTTTCAAACCAACTTGTCAACATCCAACAAACTTCAATAAACTTTTGTTTAGGGTTCATAAAAAATAAATAAAAACAAAACTAACTATTAGCACAATTCAAGTCTAACTTTATTTATTTTTTTATTAAAAAGATGGATTTTAATGTAATTTTAAAATCTCTTCAATTACCATAAATTTTTGCCATTTCTTTTATAAAAAAAACAAAACAAAACATAGTACTTATAGGATAATATCATAAAAATGCATAGCATACAAGAAGTATAAAAATAAAACATTAAAATGTTAGAAACAAAAAAAAAAAAAAAAAGTACACTAACCTCTAATTTGTCTATTTTGTGAAATATTTTTTCTAAATCTTGACTTTTAGAATGTATTACTGGAAGGGTGTGGCTTAAACACAGGGTATCATCACTCCTTACCTAAAGAAAAATAGGTATAATGAAATATAACCTTTTTAATGTAAAAAAGACAAGCAGAAAAATTCAACTTTCACAAAAAGTTTTTCAAGTTCTAATTAGTAACTGGACCCCATTAAGGTATATTAATGCTTCTCTACTTGCAATGAAAGTATATTGTAATGGTGTTTTCATCATTTGCATCAGTAATGTATGCATACTTGATTATTAAAAGCGGCAATTATTAATGGAATGCCAATTAACAAAAATAAAAAAAAAAACATTAATGGGCATTCCATTTCAAAGAATATTCCATTTTGGCCGCTGATAAGAAATTCCGAACAATACCCTCACGATCCACCCTCCTTTGATCATAATTTTCGAATTGTTTTAGTATAGGGTTGATTTTGAAAGTGTCTGCAATTCTGCCCAGACAGGATAGGAGCGAGTATTTGATGAGAGCCTTGTCGATCAATTCGGCCCTGGAGAGATTGTGCAAGGCTCAAGGGGTAGAATTTTTCTCAGCCTGGTCTGTGCTTGTTAACAGGAGAGACTGCTTCTACAGGGATGGGATACACTTAAATAGAAAGGGTGCAAGAATATTTGCTGATGCTATCGAGGCAGAGTTAGGTGGGTTGGAAAACTGCTAGCTTGGGGGGATACATGGACTAATACATTAACAGTAGCCACAGACAGAGGTGAAAGTGATTCTTGCGCTGCTTCTACTGAAATGCAATTGAGCAGCAGCCTGGAAAGTAAGGCAATGGAGATTTCCAGGACTGCTGGGAGTCATAGTGGAACAAGTAAATATATGGGATCAGTTAGGGTAAGTAACTAAGAGTAGAAACAGGTGCATGTACACCAATGCTAGGAGTATATACTTAATAAATTTGATAAGCTTGAAGCACTAATCAAGACATCAAAGGCAGATATTGTTGGGATATCAGAGACGTGGTGTCACGCAGTGCAGAATTGGAATTTGGGGAGTACAATATGTAGAGAAAGGATAGACAGGACAGGAAGGGAGGAGGGGTTATGCTGTTAGTTAAGAAACACAAAATCTAAGGAAGTGAATCCAATTGATGTTGGTGGACATGCAATGTTGAGCCTGTTTGGTGTGACATAAGCACTGGGAAAGGAAAAATTAGAGTAGGTGTATGTTATAGGCCTAATGAATCTGATGAGTATAATGAGCAATTGTGCAGAGAAATAGAGTGGGCTAGTATATCAGTGTCTTATAATGGGGGATTTTAATTTCCCAGAGATTGACTGGAATTTGTGGGTTGGTCACTCACACACTAGCAAGGCTTTTGTGGATTTGTTGGATGATTGTTTTCTACAGCAGCATGTTTGGGAGGCAACTAGAGGGAGTAACACTCTTGATCTGATTATCAGTAGTGCTTCTTCATGCATTAAGATTCTGCAGATAAAGGAACCACTAGGTGGCAGTGATCACAGTGTGCTGAAGTGGGATTTACTCAAAGAGGTAACTACCATCAGGGGCAAGTGGAAGGGTTTTTGCTTTTGTAAAGGTGATTACGGTGGTCTGAGACAGTATTTAAATTCTATACAGTGGGACCAACTGATGATGTTACTAACAGCAAATTCAAAATGAGAAGCATTCAAAGAAATAATCTTGGAAGCTAGTAGGCTTTTTATACCAACTAAGAAATACTGTTCAAGATTTAGGCCTAAGAGGACGTCAGATGAACTAATTAGACATGTGGCAGAAAAGAAAAACGCATGGGATACATATAAATTAACAGGTGACACAGAAGCCTATGATAGATATAAGCTGGTCTGTAACCAAGTCACAAAGGAGGTTATGCAGGCAAAGGTAGGTTACAAGAAATCTTTGGCAAAGGATGCAAAGAAAAACAGCAAAGAGTTCTTTATTTATGTAAACTCTAGAAGGAAGGGGATGAATCGGATTGGTCCACTTGATATCGATGGTTCAACTGTTTATGATCCTGCTCAGGTAGCTAACAAACTAAATTAATATTTTGCATCTACATTCACACGAGGAGTTATTCAGGGAGGGGAATGCCAGAGGTATATTAACCTCTAGCAGTAAGCTAAATAATCTTGTAATAACTGAGAGTAAAGTGGAGGAGAAATTGTTGAAGATAAACATTAGGAAGGCACCTGGGGTGAATGGAATCTATCCAGTTATATTAAAGGACGCAGCAAAGGAACTAAGCAAACCCTAAGCCAAAATTATAAGAGCTTCCTTGGACTCAGGGGAGGTACCCATGGACTGGAAATGTGCAAATTTGTTACTCCAATCCACAAAGGAGGATCAAAGGGAGACACTGGCAATTACAGACCTGTAAGTTTAACTTCTGTTCCAGGGAAATTAATGGAGGCACTGGTTAAAGAAGCATTGCAGGATCATCTAGACAAGACTTCAGTTATAGCTCAAACACAGCATGGTTTTGTTAAGGGGAAGTCTTGTCTGACCAATTTGATTGGATATTATGATGTAGTCACAGAGGAACTGGATGCAAAGAATAATTTTGATATCATATATTTAGATCTTAGAGAGGCTTTTTATACCATTGCACATGGAAGACTGCTTCACAAATTTGAGCAGTGTGGCATTGGAGGCAAATTGCTGCTATGGATAAAGGGATGGTTGAGTGGTAGAAGACAGAGTGGTAATCAATAGACACTACTCATCGTGGACTAATGTTATTAGTGGAGTCCCTCAAGATTCAGTGTTGGGTCCATTGTTGTTTTCTGTATTTATAAATAATATTGATTATGGTATATCAAGCTTAATGTCCAAGTTTGCAGACGATACAAAGGTTGGCAGGGTTGTTAAGGACACTACTGACAGTATGCTGCTGCAACAGGATCTGGAAAGGTTGAGCAGATGGGCTGAGAGGTGGCAAATGAAGTTTAACATTGACAAATATAAAGTACTACATATGGGAAACAGTAACCCCAGAGTAACGTATCAACTCTGTGGTACTACACTGACACCTTGAGTATTGTATACAGGTCTGGAGGCCTCATTTTAAGAAGGATGTAGAGCTGCTGGAACGAGTACAGAGAAGGGCAACAAGATTAGTAAGTGGAACAAAGGGTTGGTCTTATGAAGAAAGGCTTAAGTTTTGCAAATTACAGTCTGGAGACTAGGCACCGGCGAGGTTATCTGATTGAGGTGTATAAAGCTTTGAATGGTTTGAGCATGCTCAATGCTGATGGGATTCTTTTGTCTTGCTCAGAATAATCGCCTGAGATGGCATAAATTCAAATTGAGGAAAGACAGTTCTAGGATAGATGTGCTGAAGTTTTCCTTTAGCCAGCAGGTGGTTGATTTCTGGAACAAACTTCCATCTGTTGTTGTAGAAGTTGATAGTTTAAACAGATTCAAGGCACAACTAGACAAACATCTGGAGCAAGTGGATAGGTGAAATGAGAAAGGGGTGTATGCATGTTTTTTTTTTGGCTGATGCTATATAAGCTTGCTTTCTTGCATCATGTGCCTTTGCTAATGCTAATGAATAACAAGCAGCCCTCTCTATCTATCCACACTACACTTTACCATAAAAAAGTACATCTGCTTAATCTCTCTCTTTCTCTCTTGGTTCAGTGTTTAACCACTTAGTACCTAAAAGACTGTGGTATACAAGTTGTTCACTAACCATCTTTCTCTAGATAAAACCCCAGGGGCTCACATCTAGTGAGTATGGGCTTGGCATACCCAGGGTCCTGACCGGATATCATCATTCTTCTCTTTCTTGATGATACCCTTCTACTTCTGACTCTTGCACGCACGCACGCACGCACTCTCTCTCTCTCTCTCTCAGGGTAACTCAGAAATTTTTAAGCCTCAGGCTTCATTGCACCACATGGCTAATAATAACAACTTACATCTTTATATCATTTTAATACTAATACATTAGAAATACACCACCTGACCACTTTCTTAGGTACAAGTACATGGTGTGCACACCGATGCTTTGTAATGTTCTGTTGTTTAATAATTATTATGCTTCACAATCTGCTCCAGTTGTCAAGCTCTTGCTCCATCATCTTACATTCTCAGCTGTAACTGTGCATGTTCATGGATGTTTTCCAAGCATTTTCCAAGTGCAATTGCCTCTGCTAAATGTGCACCACCAATGACACCCCTTTGGAAATCTGTAAGAATCTGTCCAGCCCCCTCTGTCAGAGAACTAATTTAGGCACAAGCTAGATCACATGGCTTTATACCACTTTGCTGAACATGTCACACCATGTGCCATATGTGTCTTGCACTCTGAGTAACATTTTTACAGATTGTTACATACAGCTCAAACCCACATGGCCCTAGCAGGACTATTAAACAGAGTGGCCATACAGTGCATGTTCAGTGTATTTACTGAGGCCATTCATTTTATTCATAAAAAAAAAAAAAAAAAAAAAATAGAGCAACTATTCAGATACCTGTATCTGTCATCCTGTGTGCTCCCTTCCCCCCCCCAAATCCTGCTTGTGCCCTTTGTTGTATTTTGATATTTCCATGGTTCTGGTGAGAACTTCCAAAGTCATTGATTTTTTTTTTTTTTTTTTTTGTTGCTGCTGCTGCTTAACTGACATTTTATACTTATTAAACAGTCATTTAAATAAGTTTAAAATTATATTTTAATATAAATAACATGTACAATGGACGGACCAAAACTAGGTCATATAAAAGAGATTTATATTTCAGTGGCCTAAAAAATTAGGTCGCTATGTCAAGATGTATAGAAATAAAGATATGTAAAATGTTTATAAAAACGGTAACTTTTAAATACAACTCAGTAGGCAGCATAGAGTCAGCCTCCCTTAGCAGAAATGAATGAGTAAGATGACTATGTCCTATGCAGAAGCGAGCTATATCAACTTCCTCTTGGCAGTTCCTGCGCAGACTCTACTGGCATGGTTTAATTACAGGCTTTATCTGATAGAGCTTATTTGTTACCTTCCCATGCCAAGATTGCTGCCACTGGGAGAGTAATCTTTTGCATATTAATTGCCTGTAGTGTGTGTATAGGGAACTAACAGGCTATGGATGTTCTGGGGTTGTAGTGTTCTGGCTGCAGCATCAGCCAGTCATTACCATTGATCCCAGTGTGGCTAGGAGTTCAGCAGAAACAGATAAAAGGAATGTTCAAAGAGAGAAGGTAACATCTGCTGAACCTGTATCAGGAATGGACAAGAATCATATTTGATTCGCCTATAGTATACTTAAGGAGTCTGTGTATACCATACACCTTTGGTAATTGTGGGTTTTTATGTAGCCCAAGGCCAACTCAATTGCATACAACTCTGCTGAGAATGCTGCTGCATTCGTTGGATATCTTCTCAGATACAGAGTTACTTGGGAAGATAGCGGCAGACCCAACAGATAACTATGACTTTGAGCCATCAGTGAAGACAGGCAAGAAGTCAGGGTATTTGGCTCAGTGGGCAGCATAGAGTTTTTGGAAGACAGAGTTCAAAGTGGTTGCTTTCCCCACTTGTTAATAGAGAAATTTCACGGTGGTGTTCGAGCATGCCAGAGTGGAGTTGGTTGCCTTGTGGATATGGCAACTTTCTCTACAGTTATATTGAGCCCTCTGAGTAGCTGCTGGACAAGAATACCAAAGGGATGATTGGCAGTCTGATGGGTGCTAGAGATTTTCCCATCCTGGCTCAAAAATGGATGTCCACATGGGATTGTCTGGCAGGGATTTTAGATTGAAAGCATACTGTAGAGGCAACTGTTTCCTACGAAGTGATAGTGATGGCTCATATGCTTTGACATAGACTTTGTACTGGAGATGTTTGAAATGCTCCAGTGGCAATATGAATCACCTGATGGTGGATGGGTACAACCATTGGAGTATACCGAGTCTAGCAGATGCACATACCTGGGACCCATAGTCTAACTTAGACCGCACGAGTGTGCAAAAGAGGCATAATGAAGTGCATCGGTCAGCACCCCAAGAGATACATGAGATAGCACGTAGGATGTTCAAGCCTCTCATGCATTTTGACATAGGATGTTCAAGCCTCTCATAGTTGACAGATGTGCTGTAGAAAGGTAAAATTTCTGTAAAATACGAGCCCCAAAAATCTAGTCTCAGGTACTACTGGAACAGCATTTTGCCCTAGTCTTAGTTCAGGTTCAGGATGAAGATTACGCTTTTGGCAAAAGTGCATGCAAACGATCTTTTGCAGAGAGAACCTGAAGCCATTATTCAATGCCTATGAGATCAGGTGGTCAACAGCATGTTGCAGTTGTCTCTCGATTACCCTCATGTTGCAAGACAGAGAATATGCTGAAATCATCAACATAGAGGGCACAATTTACAGTTGGAGGAAGTTGTTCCGTGATGGAATTCACTTCGATGGCAAAAAGCATAACACTTAAGACAGATCCTTGAGGTACTCCCTCCTCTTGGCTGAAAGGGGGGAGGGGGTAGTTCCTACATGAACTTGGAAGGAACAAAGGGTTAAAAAGTTTTTGATAAAAACTGGGAGATGACCTCTAAGGCTGTGATGAAAAGGAAGGTACCATAGGATCCTCTGAACTTTTCTTGTTATGCTTGTTGTGTTTCTCATATCCTTAGAATCAGCACTCATTGAAGAAACCAGATGTAAGTCAAAAGGTTCACAGGCCCCTAATAACGTAAAAATGCTGAACAGGACTTGGCATTGATTGCAGATGGGCAGTCTCAATCTGTTGTTGTATAGGGCTCAACTTCAGATGAAAATCCAACAATACAAGATACAGTCAGTCCTCGTATAACACGTGTTTACACTACACGAATTCGATCATACACGATTTATAAACAGGGGAACGATATCTTATATAACACGAACCAAATTCGCTTATGCACGATTTGCCTTGGTGTTTACAAGAAATGGCAGTCGAACGCAGAATCACCCCAACCGAACGCAACACGATAGGAATGAAGAGAAGATTCTGAAAATGTATTTATGTTTTTTTTATCAGTGAAGGGGAAACACATTTCACCATAATAACGTAAAAACCAACACAATTCCAGCTTTCGGTATAATAGCAAATGCAATTAGATCGAGTTTACTACCAGTTTATAACAGATTCCACTAGCAGAAACGCAACTGGAAATTGTTTTTATTATTTTATGGTAGTAACCCCTAGAAATGTGCTTTAGTAAAATGTGAGGTGTTAATAGTGTACCTCTGCCTTTACGCTGTTGTTTATTCAGTTGCTATACACGCGCAGCTTTGTTTATGTGTATCAAGCGTGCCTCGTTTTGAATTGGCACTTTGTTCCCTAAAAATGAGTAAAATACTTAAGAGGTGTGAAAAGGAAGCGTCCTGGTGAAGACACTGCAGATTCAGAGAGAAAAAGAAAAGCAATATCGATAAACAGAGGCGGACTGGGTCAAAAATTCTTACCCGGGAAAATTTATAGTGGCCTCATACTACGGTTTATGGCCAAAATCACTCTGGCCTCCGGCCCACCGGGGTTTCCCTGGTAAGGCTTATGGCCAGTCCGCCTCTGTCGATAGAGAAAAAATATGAAATTGTGAAACGCTTTGAGCCAAATGAAAGACCATGTGATATTGCACGTGCTACAGACCTAAATGAGGCAACACCGAGAATTAGAAAGAATGCAGAGAAAATAAAAACAACTTTGATAGCAGGAACAACTCAAAGTGTAATTAAAATCCATTAGATTAAGACACAAAGAATTGGAAGAGATGGAACGCCTGTCATCTGTTTGGATAGAAAATCAAACAAAAAACAAGTTTGCTTACAATAGAAGTAAAAGCATTAGCAATATTTTATTACGTAATAGTCGTAATAAAATACGTAAGTATTTTATTACGATTATTTACTGTGTTTGGTAATGTTTTGGTTAAAATGTGTGTTCAATCTTGGGTGGTCGGCACCTAACCCCATTTTTCCCATAGGGCCTGTTGTTTATATTGCACGATTTTGCATTGCACGAGGGTTTCTAGGAACGCAACTATCGTGCTATATGAGGACTGACTGTACTTCAAATGAAAATCGAACTGTACAACATGAAAATTCTGGTTTTTGGGCAGGAGTGATCAGAATGCATCCAGTATATCAATTAGGACAGCAGATGGTTCTGGTAAGGTCTATCTGCATATACTGACTAAATTGACAGGTTTGCTTAGGAACAGCATACAAGACTACCTGCTTGGTAAGGATAGTGGGATAAGCAGAATGGCAATACATGAGCCAAGGTGGAGAGAATTAGAAAATGCAGCAATTGAATAGGGAGTTCAAAACTTGAATTTGAAAGAAAGTTTCATGTCTGGAATGGATGGTTGAAGCATACAAAGGTCAAGCACGTGACTTAGACTATCTAACTGAAGGGTTGTCATGATAAAAACAGTGCTCCAGATCAAAAAATATTGTTTAGTAATATTGCAAAGAGGGGAATAGACTGCAAGGATACAAATGCAGAGAAGGGGATCAATACATTGCAGAGAATAAGTAGTCATGCTGTTGTGATTCAGGCAAAGGCGGATTCACACTTGAAGAGTGGTAAGGACACAGACTGCAGTGGATCAAGCTATAAAAGGAATACTGAAAGTGGTGAGAGTGAGATGGGTGAGACAGATAGTAGTAGTAGTAGTAGTAGTAGTGGCACTTGATGCAAGAAAGCAAGTGTAGAAGCTTATGCAGCATCAGCCAAAAAAAAAAAAAAAAAAAAAATCACACCATACCCTCCAAATGCCTGTCCAGTTCCTCCTTAAATTTATTTAACCTATCAACTTCCACAACGACAGATGGAAGTTTGTTCCAGCAATTAACCACCCGCTGGCTAAAGGCAAATTTCCGCACATCTATTCTACATCTATCCTTTCTTAATTTGAACTTATGTCCCCGTAGGTTCGTATTCTGAACAAGTGGGAGGATCCCATCAGAGTTCAGCGTGCTCAACCCATTCAAGGCCTTATAGACCTCAATCAGATCACCGCGCAGGTGCCTAGTCTCCAGCCACTGCAATTTGCAGAACTTAAGCCTCTCTTGGTAAGAGGATCCCTTCATTCCCCTCACCAATCGTGTTGCTCTTCTCTGTACATGCTCAAGCAAATCTACATCCTTCCTAAAATGAGGCCTCCAGACCTGTACGCAGTACTCAAGGCGTGGCCTGACCATTGCCTTATACAGAGGGACAATCACCTCCTTTTCCCTGCTAGCAAAATTCCTATATATCATTGACAAAACCCCATGACCTGCCCTAGCAGCCTGTCTACATTGCTCAGAAAACTTCATATCTGACTGCACAATTACTCCCAGGTCTTTTTCATTTTCTACCACCTTAAGTGTAGTACCACACAGTTGGTACGTTTCTCTGGGGTTACTTCTACCCATATGCAGTACTTTGCATTTGTCAAGGTTAAACTTCAGTTGCCACTTCTTAGCCCATCTGCCCAAATTATCTAGATCCTGTTGCAGTAGCACACTGCCATTACTGTCATTAACAACCCTGCCAACCTTTGTGTCATCTGCAAACTTCGACATTAAGCCTGATATACCTTCATCAATATCATTGATAAATATACAAAACAACAGTGGACCCAACACCGAACCCTGTGGGACTCCACTAATAACATTAGTCCACGAAGAGCAGCACCCATTGATTACCACCCTCTGTCTTCTCCCACTCAACCATCCTTTTATCCATTGTAGCAACTTACCCTTAATACCATTCTGCTCCAATTTGTACAGTAGTCTTCCATGCGCAACAGTGTCAAAAGCTTTCCTGAAATCCAAGTATATGATATCAAAATTATTTTTTGCATCCAGTTCCTTTGTGACCACATCATAATAACCAATCAAATTTGTCAGACAAGACTTTCCCTTAACAAACCCATGCTGTGTCTGAATTATTGCTGCAGTCTTGTCTAGATGATCCTGCAATGCATCTTTAACCAGTGACTCCATTATTTTACCCGGAACAGAAGTTAAACTAACTGGTCTGTAATTACTCGTGTCACCCTTCGAACCTCCTTTGTGAATTGGGGATACATTTGCACATCTCCAGTCCGTGGGAACCTCCCCTGAATCCAAGGATGCTCTCATAATTATGGCTAAGGGTTTGCTTAGTTGCTTTGCCGCCTCCTTTAATATAACTGGATAGATCCCATCCACCCCAGGTGCCTTTCTTATGTTTAACTTCAACAATTTCTCCTCCACTTTGCTCTCAGTTATTACAAAATCATTAAGCACACTGCTACAATTTGATAACCTTCTTCCATTTTCAAACTGTAATAATTCCTCACGTGTGAATGTAGATGCAAAATACTCATTCAGTTTGTTTGCTATCTGAGCAGGATCATCAACAGTCGAACCATCGATGTCAAGTGGACCAATCATATTCATCCCCTTCCTTTTAGAGTTTATATGAGTAAAGAAATCCTTGCTGTTTTTCTTAGCATCTTTTGCCAAAGATTTCTCGTAATCCGCCTTTGCCTGCCGAACCTCCTTTGTGACCTGATTAGTAGTAGTAGTAGTAGTAGTAGTAGTAGTGGCACTTGATGCAAGAAAGCAAGTGTAGGAGCTTATGCAGCATCAGCCAAAAAAAAAAAAAAAAAAAAAAATCACACCATACCCTCCAAATGCCTGTCCAGTTCCTCCTTAAATTTATTTAACCTATCAACTTCCACAACGACAGATGGAAGTTTGTTCCAGCAATTAACCACCCGCTGGCTAAAGGCAAATTTCCGCACATCTATTCTACATCTATCCTTTCTTAATTTGAACTTATGTCCACGTAGGTTCGTATTCTGAACAAGTGGGAGGATCCCATCAGAATTCAGCGTGCTCAACCCATTCAAGGCCTTATAGACCTCAATCAGATCACCGCGCAGGTGCCTAGTCTCCAGCCACTGCAATTTGCAGAACTTAAGCCTCTCTTGGTAAGAGGATCCCTTCATTCCCCTCACCAATCGTGTTGCTCTTCTCTGTACACGCTCAAGCAAATCTACATCCTTCCTAAAATGAGGCCTCCAGACCTGTACGCAGTACTCAAGGCGTGGCCTGACCATTGCCTTATACAGAGGGACAATCACCTCCTTTTCCCTGCTAGCAAAATTCCTATATATCATTGACAAAACCCCATGACCTGCCCTAGCAGCCTGTCTACATTGCTCAGAAAACTTCATATCTGACTGCACAATTATTCCCAGGTCTTTTTCATTTTCTACCACCTTAAGTGTAGTACCACACAGTTGGTACGTTTCTCTCGGGTTACTTCTACCCATATGCAGTACTTTGCATTTGTCAAGGTTAAACTTCAGTTGCCACTTCTTAGCCCATCTGCCCAAATTATCTAGATCCTGTTGCAGTAGCACACTGCCATTACTGTCATTAACAACCCTGCCAACCTTCGTGTCATCTGCAAACTTCGACATTAAGCCTGATATACCTTCATCAATATCATTGATAAATATACAAAACAACAGTGGACCCAACACCGAACCCTGTGGGACTCCACTAATAACATTAGTCCACGAAGAGCAGCACCCATTGATTACCACCCTCTGTCTTCTCCCACTTAACCATCCTTTTATCCATTGTAGCAACTTACCCTTAATACCATTCTGCTCCAATTTGTACAGTAGTCTTCCATGCGCAACAGTATCAAAAGCTTTCCTGAAATCCAAATATATGATATCAAAATTATTTTTTGCATCCAGTTCCTTTGTGACCACATCATAATAACCAATCAAATTTGTCAGACAAGACTTTCCCTTAACAAACCCATGCTGTGTCTGAATTATTGCTGCAGTCTTGTCTAGATGATCCTGCAATGCATCTTTAACCAGTGACTCCATTATTTTACCCGGAACAGAAGTTAAACTAACTGGTCTGTAATTACTCGTGTCACCCTTCGAACCTCCTTTGTGAATTGGGGATACATTTGCACATCTCCAGTCCGTGGGAACCTCCCCTGAATCCAAGGATGCTCTCATAATTATGGCTAAGGGTTTGCTTAGTTGCTTTGCCGCCTCCTTTAATATAACTGGATAGATCCCATCCACCCCAGGTGCCTTTCTTATGTTTAACTTCAACAATTTCTCCTCCACTTTGCTCTCAGTTATTACAAAATCATTAAGCACACTGCTACAATTTGATAACCTTCTTCCATTTTCAAACTGTAATAATTCCTCACGTGTGAATGTAGATGCAAAATACTCATTCAGTTTGTTTGCTATCTGAGCAGGATCATCAACAGTCGAACCATCGATGTCAAGTGGACCAATCAGATTCATCCCCTTCCTTTTAGAGTTTATATAAGTAAAGAAATCCTTGCTGTTTTTCTTAGCATCTTTTGCCAAAGATTTCTCGTAATCCGCCTTTGCCTGCCGAACCTCCTTTGTGACCTGATTACAGACTAGCTTATATCTGCTACAGGCTTCTGCGTCGCCTGATAATTTATATGCATCCCATGCATTTTTCTTCTCTGTCACGAGTCTCATTAGTTCATTTGATAACCATTTAGGCCTAAACCTTGAACAATATTTCTTCATCGGTATGAAAAGTCTAGTAGCTTCCACGATTAATTCCTTGAATGCTTCCCACTTAGAATTTACTGTTTGTAACATCGTCAGTTGATCCCACTGTACAGAATTTAAAAACTGTCTGAGACCACTGTACTCCCCTTTACGGAAGCAAAAACCCTTTCCTTTACCCCTGACGGTAGTTACCTCTTTGAGTAAATCCCACTTCAGCACACTGTGATCACTGCCACCTAGTGGTTCCTTTATCTGCAAATTCTTAATACACGAATGATCACTGCTGATAACCAGATCAAGAGTATTACTTTCTCTGGTTGCCTCTCGAACATGCTGCTGCAGAAAACAATCATCCAATAAGTCCACAAAAGTCTGACTATTGTGTGAGTGACCAACCCACAAGTTCCAGTCAATATCTGGGAAGTTAAAATCCCCCATTATAAGACATTCTGATTTACTGGCCCACTCTATTTCTCTGTACAATTGTTCATTGTACTCATTCGAGTCATTAGGCCTATAACACACTCCTACTCTTATTTTTGCTTTCGCAGTGCTTATGTCACACCAAACTGACTCAACAGTGCACTGTCCATCTATATCAACTGGATGCACTTCTTTTGATTTTATGTTTTTCTTAATTAACAGCATAACACCTCCTCCCTTTCTGTCCTGTCTATCCTTTCTGTACACATTGTACTCCCCAAATTCCAGTTCTGCATTCCTTATATCTTTGTGACACCACGTCTCTGCTATCCCAACAATATCCGCCTTTGATGTCTTGACCAACACTTCAAATTCATCAAATTTATTTACTATACTTCTAGCATTGGTATACATGCAAGCATACATGCTCCTATGCCTATTCCTTGTTACCCTAACACATCCCATATACCCAACTATTCCAGGATGACTGCCATCCGTCCCTGAAACCCCCAACACCCCTCGCTCCAGGTCGCTTCTTATTCTAATAGAAGTTGTGCAAGAATCACCTTCACCTCTGCCTGCGGTTACTGTTAAACTATTAGTCTTTGTATCCCCCCAAGCTAGCAGTTTTCCGACCCACCTAACACTGCCTCGATAGCATCAGCAAATATTCTTGCACCCTTTCTATTTAAGTGTATCCCATCCCTGTAGAAGCAATCTCTCCTGTTAACAAGTACAGTCCAGGCTGAAAAAAATTCTACCCCTTGAGCCTTGCACAATCTTTCCAGGGCCGAATTGATCGACAAGGCTCTCATCATATACTCCCTCCTATCGTGTCTGGGCAGAATTGCAGACACTTTCAAATTCAACCCTATTTCACGGCTTTTTTTCAACAGTGACCTGTACTTGTTGAGTAATTCTGCCGGTCTCCTACTCTTAATATCATTAGTGCCAACGTGTACAACTATATCACCTTTTGTGCCCTTGAAAGATGATATCCGCTCTACAACGTCATCAACCTTTGCCCCTGGCAGACATACCCTGGTCCTGTTCCACCTATCCTTTTTACATAGCATGTTCCCCGTTTCCCTGACAATAGAGTCACCAACAACTAATAGTTCCTGTGGGACCAGCGCATTCTGCCTTGGGGTTTGCCGCTGTGTTGCGCGATGACCAAGTGCAAGCTCTGGCGTTGATGTGGGCAGCTGAGAGCTTGATGGGCCCCTCAATTTATTTCCTTCGAGGGCATCCACCCTGTCCTTCAAACTCTCATATAGGCCCATAACAACGCTGAGTTGTCGCCTAATTTCCTTACACTCCTTACATCGCGCACACACAAAGACATCCCCCATGGCAATATCATGTTCCGTTCCAGAGAGTTCGGCAAACATTTCACAAGTTGCACATTTTTTTAGGCTGTGACGCGTTGGAGAATCGCCCCCCTCAGTTCTCCCCCGAGTCACAACACTCCTGCCACTTTGTGCCCGTTGCTTTGCTGCTCTAGTTCGGGGCATGGTAGTTTAAATTAATAAAATCAATAAATTAAATGTCAGTAGTATTTGAATAGAAACTATGAAATAGAAACAGTGAAGCGTATTACTATATAATTATGCGTTAGAGCTACCTAGCTACCTCAATTAAAAACTTTGAATTCCCTACAAAAACTTTGAATTCCCTATATACAAAAACAATGGCTACAAAAATCGAACACAAAAATAACGGTTTTACCTATCGTAAGTAAAATCCACAAAAACTCTTTATCTAAATTAAAATAAAAAATAACCAGCGTAACTATAACTATATGACTACGTATTAAGTACAATATAAAACAACAATCATGTAAATAAAAGGCAAACACTTATCGTTTTTGCGGAGCTTGTAACTGACAGCTGTAAGTTACAGACTAGCTTAGATCTGCTACAGGCTTCTGCGTCGCCTGATAATTTATATGCATCCCATGCATTTTTCTTCTCTGTCACGAGTCTCATTAGTTCATTTGATAACCATTTAGGCCTAAACCTTGAACAATATTTCTTCATCGGTATGAAAAGTCTAGTAGCTTCCACGATTAATTCCTTGAATGCTTCCCACTTAGAATTTACTGTTTGTAACATCGTCAGTTGATCCCACTGTACAGAATTTAAAAACTGTCTGAGACCACTGTACTCCCCTTTACGGAAGCAAAAACCCTTTCCTTTACCCCTGACGGTAGTTACCTCTTTGAGTAAATCCCACTTCAGCACACTGTGATCACTGCCACCTAGTGGTTCCTTTATCTGCAAATTCTTAATACACGAATGATCACTGCTGATAACCAGATCAAGAGTATTACTTTCTCTGGTTGCCTCTCGAACATGCTGCTGCAGAAAACAATCATCCAATAAATCCACAAAAGTCTGACTAGTGTGTGAGTGACCAACCCACAAGTTCCAGTCAATATCTGGGAAGTTAAAATCCCCCATTATAAGACATTCTGATTTACTGGCCCACTCTATTTCTCTGTACAATTGTTCATTGTACTCATTCGAGTCATTAGGCCTATAACACACTCCTACTCTTATTTTTGCTTTCGCAGTGCTTATGTCACACCAAACTGACTCAACAGTGCACTGTTCATCTATATCAACTGGATGCACTTCTTTTGATTTTATGTTTTTCTTTATTAACAGCATAACACCTCCTCCCTTCCTATCCTGTCTATCCTTTCTGTACACATTGTACTCCCCAAATTCCAGTTCTGCATTCCTTATATCTTTGTGACACCACGTCTCTGCTATCCCAACAATATCCGCCTTTGATGTCTTGACCAACACATCAAATTCATCAAATTTTATTTACTATACTTCTAGCATTGGTATACATGCAAGCATACATGCTCCTATGCCTATTCCTTGTTACCCTAACACATCCCATATACCCAACTATTCCAGGATGACTGCCATCCGTCCCTGAAACCCCCAACACCCCTCGCTCCAGGTCGCTTCTTATTCTAATAGAAGTTGTGCAAGAATCACCTTCACCTCTGCCTGCGGTTACTGTTAAACTATTAGTCTTTGTATCCCCCAAGCTATCAGTTTTCCGACCCACCTAACACTGCCTCGATAGCATCAGCAAATATTCTTGCACCCTTTCTATTTAAGTGTATCCCATCCCTGTAGAAGCAATCTCTCCTGTTAACAAGTACAGTCCAGGCTGAAAAAAATTCTACCCCTTGAGCCTTGCACAATCTTTCCAGGGCCGAATTGATCGACAAGGCTCTCATCATATACTCCCTCCTATCGTGTCTGGGCAGAATTGCAGACACTTTCAAATTCAACCCTAATTCTCGGCTTTTTTTCAACAGTGACCTGTACTTGTTGAGTAATTCTGCCGGTCTCCTACTCTTAATATCATTAGTGCCAACGTGTACAACTATATCACCTTTTGTGCCCTTGAAAGATGATATCCGCTCTACAACGTCATCAACCTTTGCCCCTGGCAGACAATGGCAGATGATGGATAACGGTACAGTACTGAAGATGAAAATGCAGAAGACATCAAAGAACTCAAGAGAAATGAAAGAATACGGCAATTGGGAGCGACGTGCTCTAAAACGGAGCATCCCAGGCTGAAATTAATTTATGATGTGGATATAGAGGTTAATAAAGAGAGGCTTTTTTCAATTAACTACTCGAGAAACTCAACTACATGAAAATCAGCAGAGCAGAAATGGAAAGTGAGATCTTGCCAAAATTTGACAGTCTAAATAAAGCAAAGACAGGTTGGAATTTGATATTAGAGGTGTCTGGATGGGTGTTCCATTACTTGGAAAATCAGGGCAGGGTATATATTGGCATGATGTCATACTGACTGACCGTCTTCTACCTGGTCACTATGTGCTATCATTGTCAATCGTTCAAGTCATACTGCTAGAACCTGTTGATAACAGGAAACTGCCTGCAGTTACTCTGGTGAACATATCTACCATAATTGCCTTTCTGTTGATAATCAACTGTCTTGAGTAAACTGCATGTTCAGAGGTCACAAGGCAAATCATTCCATAAGGGTTAAAAAATGTCTGGAATAGGAACAAGTATGTCAACTGAACTGATCATTGAACCAACTAACCTAACACTATCTTACAATGGCCCATAGGATTAATGCAAATTCTATAAATAGGAATGAGAATAGACACATTGAACCTGGATTTTCCATGAGAAAAATTGCAACAATTGAAAACCGGAATGTTCTGAAGATAATTCAAATCAATGGCCAGCAGTAAAAGGCTGTAGCTGGTGAGCTTAGGGTAGTTTGCAATCAGGAATAAGTGGATTTGGTTTGCATTCAGATATAAGCTAGAACAGGAGTGGCCAACTTAATTTGTGATGCGATCTACTTTTTTCCTTAAAAATGTGCTGCAATCTACCATCTCAAGAATTTCATTGCACGTGGTTAAAAAAAGTTAATTAATCAACACATTGAAAAATGTTTATAAATTTTAAAATTAAATACAATTCAGAATTCTTATTTTCAATTCATACGTATTTGAAATTTTAATTTATGCGAAGTTTGTGTTCATGTCATCTGCCAAGCTTTCAAAATCAGGGATACACTGTGACAAAGCCAACCGTAAAGAATATTCTGTATGCAAGTATGTAAAAGTAGAGCAATTCTTCGTCGTTGTTTGTTTTTGTTAACTCAACTAACCTAACATGCTAAGGCATGTTAGGTTAGTTAAGTTAATTACTGTTTTTATTTAAAAATTACTATTTTTTACACCTTTCCTTTTATTTTTAATTAAAAATATAGGAAAGGTGTCTCTTCTTACCTGAATTAGCTTATTACCTGTAAGATGGAAGTCCAATTGTTCGACTAAAAAAGAAGAATGATTACTTTGAAGGAAAATGCTTTGAAGAATGCAGAAAAATTTCCCAGGCACAGAAACACTTGGCACCAGGGACACAGATACACAAAATGGCTAAATTTTTTCAGGACTGCATATCACAGACCACCACATATCTGCATTAGACTACATAAAATAGATAAACAAATACCAAGGGATACAATGAATGAATGTGCATGTGCACACAATTCAGCAAGAGAATCGTCAATTTGCAATTCAACAATAGTACAAAGGGGTATATACTGGAATGAACAATGTATCAGATCCTATTATGGGTGTGATATAATAGCAAATGCAGGACATTTGTGAAGTAGAAATGGAGTGCCTGTGTGATCAATCCAGTTCCGATTATGCAATGCTAATGAAAATATCAGGGTATGGTCAGTGGTGAGCTGTGAATATTTTAACAATGGGCTCGTAATTTTTCTGACTCTACTGAGTAAAGCTGAATGGTCACGGAAGTGACGTCATCAGCAGCTTCCGCCAGAGGCGCTTCCCATGCTCGCACTACTAGCAATGTGATTAGAGCATGTGACGCATTTTTCGTGACAGGTATGATATGTCAATGACACTACTGCTAACCACATGCATCTCTTCATGTCGTATTTTATCAATCTAGTAATAATTATTTCCAGAAGGATAACGTGGCATGCTAAAAGGCATACATTGTTTAATATTAGTTCCAGGAGAATGATGGTGACCTACCATAATTCATAGCCTGCTCAGTCACTGGATCTCAACCTAATTAGGTATCTGTAGTATGAGGGGAGGGCAAGATGTCTGTAGCCATCCAATCTGAGGCAACTGCATGATGCAAATGTTTTCATGGGCCAGCATCCATGTGAATTCTTTGAGAAGCTTGAAGTTAATGACCTGACAACCTGAGGCTGTTCTGAGAGCTTGAGGAAGTGCTACTCATTATTAGGTTAGTGTATAAAATAAACTGACCACTCATTGTATAAACATGCACACAAACACTAAAAATTGCAACCCTAAATTTCAAAACTAAAAGTACAGGTAGTTCTCGACTTTACGAGTTAATTCGTTCCTAGTATGCACTTGTAAAGCGGGAATTTATTTCCCATAGACATAGGGTTAAAAATAGGGGTTACGTTCTCAACAATGAAATTAGTTAGCTAATTGGTTTGTTTATTTAAACAATGATTGATTTATCTAAAGAAATGAAAACGTCGCCTATAAAATCAAGAAAATTATAATAATAGAGAAATTATTATAATTTACGACTTATAAATGTTAAAGAATGTTTATTCTTCATCATCATTGACTAAATGCACATTCAGTGATCACTCATTATTGGTTCGGCACTCGTTGGTTTGTTGCACAAGGAGTAGTCTTCTTCAGAAATGTTTCAAGAGGGGTTTGTTTACAAGATTATCTTCTCTTAATAAATTTCACAATTGCATGCATAAGCATTTTTTAACGGCACACACAAATTGCGACTAACATGATTTGCATGGAGTAACAAGTTTTATGAAGCTTAAAAAAAAAAGGAATGAAGAGAAGATTCTGAAAATTTGTTTTTTATACCATTAAAGATTTCAGTAAAGGGGAAACACATTTCACCCCAATAACGAAAAAAAAAAAAAAAAAAAAAAAAAACAATTCCAGCTATCGGTATTTTCCCAAATGCAAGAAGATCGAGTTTATAATTGCTTGCAGTAACAAAAAAAGTCCAATAAACCGGAAAGTGCAAATTGTTTTTGTTTCATGGTCGAGACCTCCAGAAATGTGCTTTAGAAAAATATCACAAAGGCGTTTAAAATTGATTCTTAAAGCAGGAACATATGATAATGATGAAAGAGTAGTGGATATTAATGATTTGAAAACTACGCTCATGACCTTAAAAATGAGAGATAAATAGCTTAGTTATACAGTGAAAATTTCAACTTCCAAGGTCGTGGAATGAATTACCAAAAACAATGTGTTATTGGGTTCACATTATGATATTTTCACGATACAATGGTGTCTCTGGAACTGATTAATATCGTAAAGCGGTATTAATCAGTAGGGGTACACCTGTATTGTATAGCTACGCGCGTGGTTTGGAATGCAGTATTTATGAATGTTTAACATTCATTTTTTGCAATTAATGTTCATATTTTCGATTTTGTTGATACTTCAGGGAAGAAACACTCGTAAACCTGGGAACTAGTAAAGCGAGAACTGCCTGTATATAGATGCCAACTGTTCAAAAAAAAAAAAAAAAAAAGTTACTTCACTGTAACATATGCCTCAGAGTATTAATTAATAACAATCATTAGAATACAAAGTCACAAACACTGAGACAATAGCTATAGCCTGATAGGCTAGGAGAAGTACATTACCTTCATGATACTTTAACATTAAGTACATGATACTTTAACTTCATTAAGTACATGATACTTTAACTTCATTAAGTACATGATACTTTAACTTCATTAAGTACATGATACTTTAACTTCATTAAGTACATGATACTTTAACAAAAATGAAACACTGAGCTATGAAAGTTTATATGTTGGTTAACAGAAAGGTCATGCCTGCTTATGTGTCGTTTTAACAACAGGCACTTGGCAGGAGGATTAAAAAAGCCACTTGGTGATTACATTAATTTGAATTTCTGTGCAGCGATCTTTGTTAATCTTTTTAAAGTGTTTTGGTAGAGTCTGTTCTGAAGTATGGGTGGCCAGTGTCCTGTTGGGTTCTCCCCTTTTATACTGCCATCTACAGAGTCTAATAATGACAAACATTCTGTTCTTGAACCATGTGATTATTGATGTTAATGCCTACAGAGTGGTTAATCATGTTCACGTCAACAAGAACACCATATGAAATGACAAAAAGGCCAGTTTATTGATAATAAGGACAGATTGTTGGGAAATAATGCTACATACCATCAACCACAGACTTTGTTCTGAATCCAAGTTCCACTTAATCTGAAGCTATCCCTAGCAAAAAGAGGAAGTTATACCTAAGTAATAACTTCAGGAATTTACAGAGATACCAAAACAACAAAACTAAATATGTAATATATAAAATACGTATTCAAAAGGTGAATATATGCTGCAATTACAATTATACATATTTTACACTATGCTGCATTGAATTTAGAAAAAAAATATTTTGGGAGGCACACTTGTGTACTATCAGTGCTTTCCAAAATCATTCCAATTTTGATGCAGTGTAAAATGGACATAAAAATATGCATTTTTTTCCTCATTAAAAACTATTAAAACATACATTAAAATATTTGAAACACTTAGTTATATTACTTGCTACAGAGCTGGAGTGTATGCAGTTTTTGTTTTTCATTAATTAATAATTTTATTACAATTTCTTTATTAGTTTTATGAGTTTTTATTATTTTTAATAAATAAACTGACATTTATTTTATCATTCCATATAATCAGAATTTTCAGTAAACAGTCTGCTGTGGTCCCAGCTGCCACAAATTATCAAATCCCATTTCTACTGTACTTGCAGATACATTTCATAAATGAAACAAGGGTTGTCAGGCTACAATTCCCAATTCACTACTGAACCCTGGCATTAAAGCCTGAGAGGTGATATGGAAATTACACTGAAGTAAATGAAAAGTGATCATAAGAAAGCAGAAAATATATTAACAATGTAGGGTGAAAACATAGCACAAACAGTGATGAGCTGCCAGATTTTAAATACATTAACCCAATAACCACTACAATAACCACTACAATTTAAAAAAAAAAAAAAAACTTGATACGTGAGCCGTATTTTTTTTTTTTTTTGTTATAATTGTAAAAAATATCCCTTCTGGTCATGAGCCACATACCATGTGCTGGGCCACCTACTAGAAACAACCATGATATAATGGCCAGCAAAAGCCATAAGCTGTCTCAGATTGACAGACAAAGCAAGCAAAATGTTCTATGTACTTCTGTGAAGTAGTAGTAATATGTGAACAAGGATTCTAACAGGGGTATTATGACTATCAAAATTTTTGAACGTAGAAGTTAAAATGAATACAACCATAATCTGAGTAATTAATTGGAAGTACAAATATTTTAAGAAACTTTAAAATTTTCTCTTTATTGTACGAGTTTTTTTCATCAATCTAAAATATTAGATCATTATACTTGCATTATTATATTTTTGTTAAAAATGTCTTTCTTCCTCAAGAATATATACACATACTAAAGGAAACCTAAAAAAGGGATATTCAATAACGCAGCCTAATTATAAAATAAATGTGATTTTGTGTTGTTATACTTCGTATAACACAAAATCACATTTCAGTTCCTCAAATCACCTACCTGAAATACCCATATGATACAATGCCCAGTGAGAAGTATCTGTCATCTTGCAAAGTTCAAATGAATCAGGATGCCACAACAGGTGGGTATCAAGGCCTATTAAACTGAAAAGGCTATGACGTGACTCATATCTCATGGCATTTAGTGTGTTAATTATAATTTCTATGAACCATGAAGTTTAACGCAAATTTTAAGATTTGCATTAAACCAAAATGCCTGCTATGAAGGTTATAGTTGTGGCTAATTCTGGAAGGACTGGTCAATATAAGGATGGTTTGGAAAAAATGTAAGGAGCTGGTTCCATCTGATTAATATTGCTCTTATTGTTGTTGTGATTACTGTTCAAGATTGCTGAATGCTGGCTGAAGCGCTGTTCATAGAAGACAGATGACTGTGGGGAAAGTGAATGACTACAGGAAGAAGTAATATAAGAAAACACCTTCGTGCATTTGGTGAATTTGATTGAGTGTTATTTTGTTGTTTGATAGAGAGTGAAAATTGATCATCAGCCTGACGTCGATGCGCTGATCAATTTTATTTTCATACGCTGCCGCTGGTGCGTTATTACAGGAGAGCTAGTGGGGCCGCATATTACAATACGAGTTAGAGTATGGACATTTAGGAATGACAGACGACATCGTTTAGAATATATCTGTTCAGGTATAAATGTTTAAGCGCACAGTTTTGGCAGTGTATAAAAATACTGTATGTGGAAAATATAACTTTTGATGTCAAAGAATAATTAGATTTCCTTTTCGGGGAAGGAGAGAGAGAGAGAGATTCACAGTTTTAATTAAGGTACGCACAGACATAAAAATTAAGAATGATCAAATACAATTAAAATTTACTGGTAGCGAAGCCCATCCAATGGGAGGGGTGAAAGCATGATGCTAATCGAATCTGAGGGGTAAACATAGCACAACGCAACATCACGTATCAGAAAGTAACGGAATTTTACAAAAAAAAAATAATAATAAATAAATAAAATTAAAAATAACAGACAACAAATATAAATAAATATATAAGTACATTAATATCTGGCTCTCTTAATTAAAGAAATGTAAAGTAATAACCCTAACGTTTGCCAAACAAATAAGCTAGAAACATAAACAGAAAAAAGAGAAAGAGAGAGAGAGAAACAATAACTGGTACACTTCAGAAAACACTAACTTTCATGTGTAATTTAGTAAAAGCAGGGCTGGACTAGCAGGTTTTGGCTCACATGAATGTACTTGTCATGACTGTTAGCCGATGAAACAAATTTGCTATTTTCCTCGGCGGCGATTGTCGTTCAGCCTTTTGGGCAATTTCTCCCTGCGTGAAAATGTCAGTGACGTATAACGCTTAAGCACAAAATAACCTGAAGATTTTAACATTGTCGAATTAAATATTAATGTTAGTTTGCTATTAAAGAATTAAAATCTTAATAACATTGTCATTAAAAATTTAAAAGCTGAGTTCAGTTGAGTTATTTTAATAATTAAATGGGTTAATGACCATGCATGTTTTTAGTTATTATTACTGTTATGTGTATAGCATATTAGCATGTAAGGTTATATTGCGTTTCTATTATGTTTTTCGTGTGCTTTGTGTTCCCAGTCCGCTTTGCATATTGTGAGGGCTGAAAATCCCCGAATAACTCTCGTGGGAAAGCCATACTCCACCTGAGATCGGCTAACTTCAGTTCGATTGAGTAGCCCTTTAAAATTTTCTCCAGTCTCTGACAGGATTAGAACCAAACCACCCCAACGAGTAAGAAGTAGTAGTATCATCACGTCACAGAAGACCTATTGTGATATATTGTGAAATAAATTTATATTTATGATGTTAAAATTGAAACGTGTGCTATGATTTTCAAGGCAGGTTTATCCTAGTCATTACTGGAAGTATGCACCTTCAGGTAAGAGTAAAAGTGTGATCGGCACTTGGATCTCAGTCAATAATCGAATTTTCGGCATTCCGCTGGGGAGGGTGGTTGTAAGACTGCAAGTGATACTGTACCACAAATTTAAACATATACACCAACTGTTTATAACTGATTTAATAATAAAATAAAATAAAATAAAACAAAAGACTGTAAAATAATATTTGCAAAAAATATGATTATTTACAAAAAACTAATTTACAACAAAAATAAAATAAGTAAATAAGTTAAAATGCATTAAAATATAAATTTAAAATCGATAAAAACACTATTAAAGCTTTCGGAAGTGTCTACCTCCTTCCTCAGCAATAATGAATATTTAAGCGACACATCCTTAAGTACCAGGTTCATGGCACACGTGGATGACCAGGCGCATACTCGGTAATCCTTTCACTTGTACCAGAACCGGAAGTGGTCTGGGGACGTGGAAAACTAAAACGTTAATCTCTGGCAAAAACCACCGCCTCAAAAAGGGGGTGAAGCCTAACTCCCCTGTCTCTGTTCATGCTATTGTTGCCAGAGGATCCAATCCACAAACTTTCCAGCCACTTGCGGTCCCAGAATCTATGCGCCCGGTCAAGGATGACAGCGTTGTCGGGGGGGATCTGGTGTTGTTTTTCCCAATAGTGCTCGGCAATGGCGGATTTATTGAGCTCTGCGGTCCGTATCGCTCTTGAATGTTCCCCCAGACGGTCCTTGAGACGCCGTCCTGTCTCCCCCACATAACATTCCCCACAATCCGGGCATGTGATCTCATATACGACCCCACTACTAGAATCCCTAGTAATGGGGTCTTTGACCTGCGACACTACTGTGTGCAACCTCCGGCCTGGGAGCTGCACACAGCGTGTCTGAAAGTCGCGAAGCATCCTCGCAATGCGATCCGACAGGCCCGGATAGTAGGGAACATACACTGTGGTAAGCGGTACAGGCGGAACTACCCGATTGGGCTCTTCCTCTCTATTGTATTTATCAATGACCCTCTGGGGGTAACCGCACCTCATAAGATCCGTCATTATTTGCCTAATTTCCTTCTCCCCCTCCTCAGAGGTGCTGCAATGTGTCCTCACCCTACCCAAAAGTGCTCTGGCCACACTATTTTTATGTTGGGCAGTCTGTGCCGTCCTATAATGTGTGTACTGGCCCCTACACATTGGTTTCCTATAAACCTTAGTTCTAAGTCTGGGGCCTTTCCTATATACCATAATGTCCAGAAATGGGAGGGTGCCATCTATTTCTACCTCCGAGGTGAATTTTATAAAAGGGGAAAAACCATTGAGAAACGAGACCACATCTTCCTCTCTCCCCTTCTTTACAATAGTAAACGTGTCATCAACATATCGTTTCCACTTACGCATAGGGAACTCCAATCTTGCAAAAACCCTATTCTCTAGTTCCTCCATAGCCAGATTTGCAACAATGGCGCTGATTGGAGAACTCATGGCTGTGCTGTGAACCTGTTTATACATCACTCCTTGAAAACCAAGGTTGTACTGGAAAGACATAATTCAACAGCACAACATATATCTTCTATGTTTAGGTGGGATCTAGCACTTAAGGTATTATCCTTCTGTAAAGCCAACTTCACACATTCTACCCCATGTGCTATGGGGATACACGTGAATAATGATATGACATCTAATGACATCATCATCTCGTCCTCTCCAATATCTTTACTCCTTACAAAGTTCACAAATTCCACACTATCTCCAATAACCAACGCGGACCGACCCACAAACGGAGAAATCAGCTGCGCCAGATATTTAGATAGAGCATATGTAGGGCTACCAATGAAGGAAACTATGGGCCATAATGGAACATTCTCCTTTTGCATCTTAGGTAACCCATAAAATCTGGGCAGCCGACACCCTGTTGCATGCATGGACCAATACTTGTCCTTGGGAATCTTTTCCATTTTTAGCCAGGAAAGTAGCATCTTATTTACACGCTGTTCTAAGCTAGCCAAAGGGTTTCTATGGATAATCTTATAAGTACCACTATCACCTAATAAGTCTGACACTTTCTTGTGGTAATCTTCCTTGCTTAATACCACCGTTGATCTGCCTTTGTCTGCTGGTAGGATTATAATATCTTCGTCCCATTTAAGTTCTTCTAGTGCTTTCTTCTCTTTCGGGGTAAGATTTGGAGCAACCATTTTTGCCTGGCACAGAATGGCAACAGCTTTAACACGAATTTGATTAGCAATGTGTTCAGGTAATTTGCTAATTGCCCTCTCAATGCCCAGATGTTTCGGTGATTGGAGGTTTTGGGGGCAGCAATGAAAACTTAGGTCCAAGAGCCAATAGTCTCTCTTGTTCTTGGGTTAAAGGCTTGCCACTTAAGTTTTGAATAAAGTTAGCATGGTTACTACCCCTAAATACAGTGGGCTGCTCCTCTAATAACTAGTAACCGCTCCTTATGAGGTGTGGTTACCCCCAGAGGGTCATTGATAAATACAATAGAGAGGAAGAGCCCAATCGGGTAGTTCCGCCTGTACCACTTACCACAATGTATGTTCCCTATTATCCGGGCCTGTCGGATCGCATTGCGAGGATGCTTCGCGACTTTCAGACACGCTGTGTGCAGCTCCCGGGCCGGAGGTTGCACACAGTAGTGTCACAGGTCAAAGACCCCATTACTAGGGATTCTAGTAGTGGGGTCGATGAGATCACATGCCCGGATTGTGGGGAATGTTACATGGGGAGACAGGACGGCGTCTCAAGGACCGTCTGGGGGAACATTCAAGAGCGATACGGACCGCAGAGCTCAATAAATCCGCCATTGCCGAGCACTATTGGGAAAAACAACACCAGATCTCCCCCGACAACGCTGTCATCCTTGACCGGGCGCATAGATTCGGGGACCGCAAGTGGCTGGAAAGTCTGTGGATTGGATCCTCTGGCAACAATAGCATGAACAGAGACAGGGGAGTTAGGCTTCACCCCCTTTTTGAGGCGGTGGTTTTTGCCAGAGATAAACGTTTTAGTTTTCCACGTCCCCAGACCACTTCCGGTTCTGGTACAAGTGAAAGGATTACCGAGTATGCGCCTGGTCATCCACGTGTGCCGTGAACCTGGTACTTAAGGATGTGTCGCTTAAATATTCATTATTGCTGAGGAAGGAGGTAGACACCTCCGAAAGCTTTAATAGTGTTTTTATCGATTTTAAATTTATATTTTAATGCATTTTAACTTATTTACTTATTTTATTTTATTTTTGTTGTAAATTAGTTTTTTGTAAATAATCATATTTTTTGCAAATATTATTTTACAGTTTTTTGTATCATTTTATTTTATTTTATTTTATTATTAAATCAGTTATAAACGGTTGGTGTATATGTTTAAATTTGTGGTATGAATAATCCCAGCCTTAGAGGCCTTATTGCAGATAAAGTGATACTGTATTTAATTTGTGTTTTGCGTAATATATTTGTTTATTTTACCACGAATAAAATTACATTTTAATCTATTTATTCACAAGGCTAAACTTTCTCAGTTCTACTATCATTTATATCACTTTTAAATCGTTTTTGGTTAAATCATCAAGAAATATGTATAATAATAAAAAATAAAAAGAAAACTGGAAAGATCACGGTTGGATTTGATCACTTAAACCAGAAATTGGTAACCTTTTGGCAATAGCGGCTGAATTGGATTTCCATCTTCATAACTAAGGACTAACAAGCAGCAGATGAAAAAAAAAAAAAACATTTATTATAAAAAAAATCTATAATATGTATTCATTATAGACATAAGAATTACATTTTATTTGGTTTCAATGGTATCTGTCCTACAGTTATTTAATTTCAGTGTAAAATGTTGCTGAACCATTTTTAGATGCAGAACAGAAAACAAACAAACAAACAAAAAAAAAAAAAACTGCTGCAGAGTACTATTGGGAAGTGTGTAAAAGTAATAAAATATATTTTAATTTTCAATTTATTTTTTCGAAAAAAAAAAACGAAAATATTATACAGTATTGTATTATATAAACTTGACTGAGCAGTCTAGTGACGAGTGTTGAGTAGCAATTCAAGTTAAAGAATAAAACTGTTATAAACTTATATTCAAGTTAAAGCATAAAACTTGTTATGTGATATCTAAGTATTTACATATCAATTTTGATAATTCTAAACACAGGTTTCTATTAATTTTTATTTCTATTTTTATAACAGAAAACTTGCTTTGAAACCATGGCGCATGTTTTATTATTTTAATTTATTACATTTGGTGTAAATTTTAAATGCATAAAGGGACAAAGGTGCATAAGTACACGTGCTTTTAGTGTCCGGGGTTCAAACCGTGACTGCTAAATATGGCGCTGTTCCTATATTCTCTCTATATTGTGAGCTACGCTGGCCGTGTGGTCGTCCTAGAGTATAAACAGAAAATTTATTTATTTATATTTGTTCATTTTTATTTATTTAATTATTATTTTTTTTTTGTGAAAACTCCAAACATGAGAAGTATTAAAATCTATACTACTTTAGAGAGACTGGATACATTTAAACAAAGGTGGTGCAAGAGTTTTTGCAAGTATTGAGGATACCTTAAAGGTTCAGGGAAACTGCTAGTTTTGGGGGGTGGGACAAGGGTAATATAGATACGCGTTTATCTGATAATATTAGTCAAATGAATGCTTGCATATACCTAAACAGTTCTTGTTTGTTACCGCAACATAACATATTAGCAAGATGTTCTGAGGGCAGAAACGTTTCAAATGAGCGGGCAGCTAATGCCTGGGAAGCGAGTTTAAATAACTTTAATTTTCTGTTTATACTCCGGCATGACAACCAAGTCAGTAGAGCTTACAATAAATCGTCAATACAAATATTTATTGTATTTAGTAGTCACAGGCTCGAACCCCGGTCCACTCAAGGAACGCGGTGTGTCATTGTAGTTAACTATACAAGAACTAAGTCTCAGGCGCCACCGTAGCCAAGTGGGCAGGAGCAGCAGTGCGTAGCACACAATTCTTGATTAGACCGGGGGTCGAGCCGTGACCACCAAATACGGAGGATGCGGAAAGGTCAGGGAATGACCACCGCATATCTTCGGAGCAATATGGCCTTAGTTGCTAATGCTCCTAAAAAAACAAAAAAATAAAAATAAAAAACTAAGTCTTAATTGTTTATACAGTAATATCAGACGTGTCGTCAATAAAATGAGTGAATTCGAACTGCTGATTAGGAAAAGTAACGCTGACATAATAGGACTTACAGAAACGTGGTGCCACCCGGAGACAGGGGATGATGAGTTTCAGTACGGTATGTATAATGTACTTAGGAAGGATAGGGAAGATAGAAGAGGTGGTGTGGTCATGCTTCTTATCAAAAGAAGCCTGAGCGCGACGAAAGCTTTCCCGGATTCAGACATTTCGCATGCTAGTATAGAATCTATTAAACGTTCCAACAGAGAAGGAAGAAAGAAAGTGTTGTTGAGTTTGTTGGTGCATCAGCAACTGAGGCTATGATGCACCAATTTCTGAATTATCTTTCTTGTTTGTTTTCCTACTGATAAGAGTTCAGACAAGGTGATATTTATTAATTGATTTTAGGAAAATCAAAAACATCATACATATCCTGACAATCTCCTAGAACATTCTATAGTGTTAATTGATTGCAATTACTGAAATGTGAGGAGAAAGCAGTTTTTCATTCTCTTAGATATAGTGAGCATTCTATGACGATAAGTTTTACTGTGAGTGGGCATGAACAGTTACTGCATTGTGGGGCATCTTCGTTTCTGAGTAGGTAACCATGAGTGAGGTATGTGTGACCAATGCAGAATCTCTCTAGTTAAGTTTCTTCTTTTCTATTTCCTCTCAGGCTGGACTACCACTGTTTGGGTTCTTTCCTTATTTCAAAAAGTTTATTTATTTTTTTTTTCCCCCACATATGTTTCCACTGTTCTTTATAGGCCTGTTATAAAATGGATTTATAGTCAACATAAGCTGTCCTGAAATTAGGTGAGAGTGGATTCGAAGTACTTTTGGCAGCTAAATCTGCCTGTTCATTTCCTGGGATTCCAGAGTGTCTAGGAATCCAACAAAAAAGTATGAATTGGCTGCATGCATAAATTTCTATTTACTGAGCCCAAATATTCTGTAGCAGAGGATGACTGCTGGAGTGTTTACATTGTATAGCATTCACAGCACTTAACAAATCAGTATATATGATGTATTGAGTATCTGAAGCTTCTTTTACATTCTCTAGGGCTAGTAGGATACCATATAACTCTGTGGTATAATTACTGCATTCTGAGGGGAGCTAGTTGGACTACACCTGTACCAACTTTACTGCCAGTCTTGAATCCATCTGTATATAGCTGAACATAACCTCTAAACTGAGTGAAGTGGGTCATATTTAATTGTCTAATGTTAATATCTGGAAGGTTATTCTTTCCCCATTGCTGAAAATATCTATCAACATTTATCGTGGGTATTTGCCATGGTCGGGTTTCCACACTAGTATCCTGCAATATGTTCAGGCCACAGCTTGTATTTAGAGCTTTCAGCCTAATGCCAGATGGTTTGTTGAAATGTGGTTTAGTTTGATAGAGGTTCCCCCATTTTAGGGTGAAGAGATATTGGCATATGGGATGATGTGAAAGGATGCTAATTTTAGTTGCATTATTTTGTAGAAAAACTTGTCATTGAAGGTATGTTGGCAGTTCATGGGCTTCCGTATATAAACTTAAAATTGGTGAAAGCCGAAAGACCCCCCCCCCCCCCCAATGCAACTCATAGTGCACTATGGTGTACAGGATCAAGCTATTTCAGTATGCTCAGAAATGCTCACATATGCAGGAGAAGCATAGTCTAAGTGGAATCTGATTAATGAGCGGTATAAATGTAGCAACATATAACGATCTGCACCTCATGACATAGAGCAGATTACTCTGAGAAGATTTAGTTTCTTAAGACAACTGGTACAAATACATTTTATATGTTCTAGGAAGTTTAATTTTTTTATCAAGTATTATACCAAGAAATTGAGTATGTGGCAGAATGTAATACAATGAGAATCTAACTGAAGGTCTGGATCAGGATGGAATGTATGTTTACAACAGAAGTGTACCGCAGTTGTTTTTGGCCCCAGAGACTATTCTATTAATGGTGCCTTGTAGTTGCCTTTCAATAAGTCACATATTTTCAGAATGACAGAAGGTAGCAAGATCGTCAACATACAGGTATGCATCAACTGTGTCATGTATACATTTAATTATAATAGAGCCGATCCTGATGGCAAAGAGTGTGGCACTCAGCACTGAGGAACTCCTTTTTATACGTATGTTCCAGACAGCGAAGAATGGAATCAGATTTGGAAGGATCTGTTAGCTAGGAAGTTCTGAATAAATTTTGGGAGATGATCCCAAAGGCCAGATTTATGTAAGTTATGAAGAATCCCGTATTGCTAAGTTGTATCAAAGGCTTTTTCAACGTCAGTAAGTGCTCATTTCTTAGAAAAGCGTTCTGAATATTTGCTTCAGCTTTGATAATGAGATCAAACGTAGATCTACTTCTCTGAAAACCATATTGACTTGGACTCGGAACATTTTGAGTCTCCAGGAACCATCAGTCACACGTTAACTATTTTTTCCAATGTTTTTCCCAAGTAACTGGTTAGGGAGATAGGGCAATAGTTTGTTGAATCTGTGCGATCGTTTCCTGGTTTTGGGAAGGCTAGCACATAATAATGGCACCAGCTAGCAACATAATATTCCTCTAAAAAAACTCTGTTATAGAGCTGTAGGCATCAAGCAGTTAACGATCCTTCACTTAAATGGGAAATCATTGTGTAATAAATTCCATCAGGACCCGGGGCACTGTTCTTCACACTGCACAATACACTGTAAGTGTATTGTGCAATTCAGTCATGGTCGGTGGCAGATTATACGAATGTTAGAGAGTGGTATTGAAATTCCATTTGTATTTTTTTATCCAGGATTTTAGCAGCTGAAAAGCTGGTTCTGTGGATTTTCTGTTTGCTGGACGAAAAACCCGAGTTTACCGGAGGAAAAAACCATTCCACCCTTGCCAGAGACCGACTAACTGTGGAAACAGCTGAAAGTGTTTCAAAAGAAGAGCCAAATGCATTATCAATTTCCACATATTCAGAAATTTCCTTCCCTTTCAGAAATAGAACTGGAGAAGTTGCAGGCAAGTATTTGCTTGCAATTCATTTGATTTATTTTTTTCCAGATTGTAGCAGTATTTGTGGTTCTGTTTATGGTGGCAGCATAATGCACCCACACTTCTTTTTTACTCACTCATCTTACGTGACGAGCCTTAGCCCTTGCTTTCTTAAACTGTAGGAGGTTGGCTGTGGTTGAATGTTTTTGAAACTGAATCCAGTATTTATTTATTCCTTTTTTTTTTTTTTTTATCAATGCTACGTGCTTCATTCCACCACATTTCTGGATGGTGCTGGATTTTAAATGATGATTTTGGGATAGCAGATTCAGCTGCTGTCATTATTTGTTGTGTAATAGCTTACTGCAGAATCAATCTTGTGAGTTGCAAAGAGGGAGGAATCTAAATGAGCTATTTTTGGTATTTAGTCCAGTTGGCCTTGTCAAATTTCCTGATTGTTCTAGTGCTCTGGGGTGGAGAATGTGTGCAGAAATTACAGATATTGGAAAGTGGTCACTACCACGAGGGGTTGTCAGTAACTGTCCAGTCTATGAGTGGAAATATTGTTGGAGAACATACTGAAAGATCAATAGCAGAGCTTGAGCCAGATGGTAAATGCACATATCTGTGATCACCGATGTTCAAAATAGTTAGGTTATGTTTATCTATCCTCTGCAGTCAAGATGTTGAGAACCCATTAGGGGATGATGGCCATTCCGATCACCCAGAATACAGAGGGGAGCAGGACTCTGTCTTACTAAGCGAGAGTGTATGCGTGATTTGGTGACAGATACAATGAACTAATGTTATTGTTATGCCAATGGTGATGCAGACTGCAATTTCCTCCAAGGGTGTTTGCACCCTTGTTTCTACACTGTGAGACACCAAAGAGACTAGGGGATATTTCAGGCTTGTACATAATGTATAGTCAAATATCCCCTAGCTTCTTTGGCATCTCACGGTGTAGAAAGCTGGTGCCCACAGATTGGCTAACTACAGGGATATTATATATTGTTAGTTGTTTTTCGTCTTTATTTTCATTTCTGACATTGTTTTGTCTCATTTATTTAAACAATACCATTACTGACTTAAACATAAGGCATATGTCCAGGAACCTAGTATTGGTACGGGTTACGCAACCCCGGACTGCCCGAGCACTACTATATTCCCCTTCTTCCATTTACTTTTTGCTGTTCTTTGACACTACATCTTATATCTTGTGCACGCTTATGTTAACCGAAAGCAAAATTTCAGATACTATTTTTCTGCTATCACTCACTTTTTTCTTCTACAATAAAGTTTAGCATCTTTTAAATGCTACTTTGCAAGTTACTGATTTCTCCCCTTTGTTAGTCTATTTGCCTCATTTGTTTAATTGCCAACTTCCCTGTCGCATGGGTAAGGTTTGCTTTGACCTATTTACACCTTATCGTGCCGACTGGGCTAGCCGGGTGGGTAAAGTGCCTGCCTAGCAACCCAAAGGTCACGGGTTCGAATCCCACCTCGGGCATGGATAAAAGTACTGCAAAAAACCTTGGGAGGTGCATTATGGCCACAGAAGCCAATGCGCCAACAACTACCAAAAAAAAAACCACCTTATCACCCCCCCATACACTCAGGATTACTTTAAACAGTTATAAATTTGCTGGGAACTATTGGCTAACTTCTTTGGTCTCCGATACAGCCATGATGCATTCGCTTCCCTCAGTCCATTTCACCGTCTCCTGCCAGGCTTTACAGTAAGTTGTCATATTCTAACTTTATCCTTTCCTCTTCATATTACATTTTCTTTGTTAAAATTCACATAGGGACATTTGCTATTCATTCAAATTTTCTTTAATTGGTATTAATTTTATATTAATTTTGCATTTTACTTTTATTTATTTTTGAATTATATTTGATTCGTTTTTTATTCCTTTTCTTTTTGGTCTCTGTCAGATCAGCTATGATATTTATATCAGTTCACTTTTTCTGTCTGCTACGTGTATGTCATAACAGAAATGGAGGACTTGCTTCTTGCTGTATTTCCTTTGGTTTTGGCTGCTGCCCCTTGATGACATAGTTAAAATTTTAGGATCTATAGCATTAAGTACCATTTGTATATTTTTGTTTAATTTTATTTAATCTGCTTTTACTTTTCAGGCACATTTTTTAATTTTTTCCATTGTAACTACACCTGACAGAACAGCACCCCTACTCATAACACTTATCAAATACATCTCTATATATATATACAGTGGATTCCAGTTATTTGGGCCACCGGTTAATTGGGGCAGCCGTTTATTTGGGGCAAATCTTAAAAAACAGAAACCAATCGAGAAAATAGCCAGGGTTTACTTCGCTTAATTGGGACAGCATGCCGTTTAATCGGGGCAGGAGACCGCAGCACTGGAGATTACCCTACGATTGTCTCCGACGGTACCACGTGGTTTGGTCGAAATTCTGGAGGTCACAACCATAAAACAATAAAAACAATTAGCAGTAACCTGTTTAAGCTTTTCTGTTAGTGAAATCTATCATAAACGGACAGTAAACTCGATCTTACTGAATTTGCAATAATACCGACAGCTGGAATTCTGTGGGTTATTATGTTGAAATGTGTTAACACTTCCATGAAATCTTCAATCATATAAAAAATTAATTTTCAGAATCTTCTCTTCATTCCTATTTTTAAAGCTTCGTAACTCGTTACTCCGTTCTCACTTGCACGTATCGTGTTACTTGCAATTTGTGTGTACCGTGTTCTTTGTAACTGATTGCTTATCTTTTTACCGTTTTAAATTTTAACCCCCACCCACAAATGTCAGTAAACAGAAATGTCAACTAGTTCAATGTACATATTACAGTACGTATTAATTATTCCAATTATAACGTATATTCTTCCGATTTTCACATATCATTTAATTTTTTAATTGGTAAGGTAATAAAGGGTAAATTTGTGCTTAATATATCTTTGCTTTTATAGCCTGTGGATAATATTCCTCCTATTTTCACTAATTAGAATCGCTGTTTAATAGAATTAAAATTAAATTCGCAAACGTGATCACAATGACCGGCGCTTACTACACATCGCAATAGTGAACGGTACTTTAATATGTTGATTTCGCCGTAACGTGATTTCGTTGTACAGTGAACCAATTGTAAAGGGGGAGGGTACATTGTATTTTTAACTATTTACGTGAAACTTCGGATAATTGGGGCAGCCGCTTAATCGGGCCAAAATGCACTAGTCTCGATGTGTCCCAAATAACCGGAATGGACTGTATATAAAAATAATGATAAAGATGAGATGTAATGAAATTACTGAAAGTCTTAGCAAACAAGAAAGGGATTAAAAATGAAAAATTAAAAATATTAAACAGGATTATGGATCCAGGATACTACAGAAATCGTAGAAAAAACCCGGCAACTATAATGAAATATAGACAAAAATGTTATTATCAGCGTATTAGGTAGGGGAGCTGAACTATCAGATGTGATTACCATGAAAGAATTGAAAGCACCTGTATGCCAAAAAACAAATTACCTGAAATAAAATGCAATTAACATAAGCATAATTAATGTAAGTACCTAAAGCCGTGGGTACTAGGACTTTAACTACTTCTTTCAAAGGGTCAGCAGCGAAAATCATAGGAGCCACTACAATAAGCCAGGTCTCTGTTTCTGTTATAATGTACACATTAAAGTATACATCATAGCCGACCCGACAGAGACAAAAAGGAAGAATTAAAGAATAAAAAATAAATAAAATTTAAAGAATATAAAATAAAAATAATAAATAAATAACGTTAAGCCAAAAAGCTAAGATCACGCCAATAGAATCCTGTGAAAAATGAAAGAATTCTAGAATATGAAAGAAATCTAAGAGAGAAAAACAAGAAAACTTAGTGTGTGGAATGGAAGACTTTGAATGTCATCGGATACCAAAGGAGAAAGCCGAAAGCTCATGTGTGTGGTGTATATATGTCAGTCGAAATGGCCCCAAGTGGGGGGGAGGTGTGAAATCGTCAATGTGAACGGTACCCATGTGACAGGGAAGTAAGTGATTAAACAGATGAAGCAAAAAAAGCCAGCAGAGGGAGAAACAAAAACTAACATAGTAGTGTGGAAAATATACTAAACTTTGTTATAGAAGAAACAAGTAGTGACAGTAGAGAAATAGCATCTCAATATTGCTTTTGGCCAGCCTAATCGTGCAAGAGAAATAAGATATAGTAAAAAAGGACAGCAGAAAGTTATTGGAAGGGAGGTGAATAAAGTAGTGTTTGGGTGTAGGTAGTATAGGGTGAATAAAGTAATGTAGGGCTGTACAGGGTTGCAAACCTGTACCACAGTCGGTCTCTGAACAGAAAAGGACTACACAAAACAGGAGTAAGTTCAGGGGCACAGGTTTTGAGAACAAGTGGAGAAATACCATCAGGACCTGGAGCTTTTTCAGCATCAGATTCATCAAAATCCTTCTGACATCCTTTTGATGAAAGATCACAGGAGACATTGAATGGAGTGTACTGGGAATGGTTTGAGGTGATTTATCAAGGTCATTAATACACGAGTTGAAAGAAAAACAGGATGCTAGCAGGTCAGCTTTATCTTTGACTGATGTGTCAACAGAACCATCTGGTTTTGACAGAGGTGGGAACAGAGATGGGTAAAAATTGCAGCCAATAGCTTTGACAAGAGACCAGAATAAAGGCTACGATTTGGACAAGAAACAAGTTTTTTACTCTTAGCCTGTTAAAAATCTGGTTTGGACTGATTAATAACTGCTTTACAAAGTATAAATAATACTTATAATAATTTTTATTATTACGCAATGTTGCTTATAAAAACGTGGTACTGGAAATATTTTATAATAAAAATTCAGAAATATTATACGATTTCAGAGAATATAGCCTTAGTGGTTCGCATTAAAAATATTATGTTGAAAGGGGTTCATGACAAACAATATTATGTTGAAAGGGTCAAAGTAATATTTCAAGTCGATCAATTCGGCCCTGGAAGGATTGTGCAAGGCTCAAGGGGTAGAATTTTTTTCAGCCTGGTCTGTACTTGTTAACAGGAGAGACTGCTTCTACAGGGATGGGATACACTTAAATAGAAAGGGTGCAAGAATGTTTGCTGATGCTATCGAGGCAGTGTTAGGTGGGTCGGAAAACTGCTAGATTGGGGGGATACAAGGACTAATAGATTAACAGTAGCCACTGGCAGAGGTGAAAGTGATTCTTGCACTGCTTCTATTGGAATGAGCCAGAGCCTGGAAAATAAGATGCAGGATATTTCAGAGACTGCTGGGAATCATTGGGGTACAAATAAACACATAGGTTGTGTAAGGGTAGCTAAGAAAAAGAACAGGAGCATGTATACTTGCGTGTACACCAATGCTAGGAGTTTAGTAAATAAATTTGATGAATTTGAGGTATTGCTCAAAACATCAAAGGCAGATATTGTGGGGATTTCAGAGACGTGGTGTCACACAGATATAAGGAATGCAGAACTGGAATTTGGGGAGTACAATGTCTACAGAAAGGATAGACAGGGAGGAGGGGTTATGCTATTAGTTAAGAAATACATAAAATCCAAGGAAGTGAAGCCAGTCGACATTGCTGGACAGTGCAGTGTTGAGTCAGTTTGGTGTGACATAAGCATTGGGAGATCAAAATTGAGAGTAGGAATGTGCTATAGGCCTAATGACTCTGATGAGTATAATAAGAAACTGTACGGGGAAATAGAGTGGGCCAGTAAATCAGAGAGTCTTATAATGGGGGATTTTAATTTCCCAGATATTGACTGGAATTTGGGGGCTGGTCACTCACACACTAGCAAGGCTTTTGTGGATTTATTGGATGATTGTTTTCTACATCAGTATGTTCGGGAGGCAACTAGAGGGAGTAATAATCTTGATTTGATTATCAGTAGTGATTCTTCATGCATTAAGAATCTGCAGGTAAATGAACCACTAGGTGGCAGTGATCACAGTGTGCTGAAGTGGGATTTACTCAAAGAGGTAACTACCATTAGGGGTAAAGGTAAGGGTTATTGCTTTCGTAAAGGCGACTACGATGGACTGAGACAGTATTTAAATTCTATACAGTGGGACCAACTGATGATGTTACCAACAGCAAATTCAAAATGGGAAGCATTCAAAGAACTTATCTTGGAAGCTACTAGGCTTTACATACCAACTAAGAAATATTGTTCAAGGTTTAGGCCTAAGTGGATGTCAGATGAACTAATGAGACATATGGCAGAGAAGAAAAATGCATGGGATACATACAAATTAACACGTGACACAGAATCCTATGATAGATACAAGTTGATCTGTAACCAAGTTACAAAGGAGGTTAGGCAGGCGAAGGCAGATTACGAGAAATCTTTGGCAAGGGATGCAAAGAAAAACAGCAAAGAGTTCTTTACTTATGTAAACTCTAGAAGGAAGGGGATGAATCAGATTGGTCCACTTGATATCGATGGGTCAACTGTTGATGATCCTGCTCAGGTAGCTAACAAACTGAATGAATATTTTGCATCGACATTCACACATAAGGAGTTATTCAGTGAGGGGAATGCCAGAGGTGTATTCAACTCTGGCAGTAAGCTAGAGAATCTTGTAATAACTGAGAGTAAAGTGGAGGAGAAATTGTTGAAGATAAATACAAGAAAGGCACCTGGGGTGGATGGGATCTATACAGTTATATTAAAGGAGGCAGCAAAGGAAGTAAGCAAACCCTTAGCCATAATTATGAGAGCTTCCTTGGACTCAGGGGAAGTACCCATGGACTGGAGATGTGTAAATGTGACCCCAATTCACAAAGGAGGATCAAAGGGCGACACAAGTAATTATAGACCTGTTAGTTTAACTTCTGTTCCTGGAAAATTAATGGAGGCACTGGTTAAAGAAGCACTGCAGGATCATCTAGACAAGACGTCAGTTATAGCTCAGACACAGCATGGTTTTGTTAAGGGGAAGTCTTGCCTGACCAATTTGATTGGATACTATGATGCAGTCACAAAAGAACTGGATGCAGGGAATAACTTTGATATTATATACTTGGATCTTAGAAAGGCTTTTGATACTGTTGCACATGGAAGACTGCTGCACAAATTGGAGCAGTGTGGCATTGGAGGCAAATTGCTGCTATGGATAAAGGGGTGGTTGAGGGGGAGAAGACAGAGAGTGGTAATCAATGGACACTGCTCATTGTGGACTAATGTTATTAGTGGAGTCCCTCAGGGTTCAGTATTGGGTCCATTATTGTTTTCTGTATTTATAAATGATATTGATGATGGTATATCAAGCTTAATGTCCAAGTTTGCAGACGATACGAAGGTTGGCAGGGTTGTCAAGGACACTACTGACACTATGCTACGGCAACAGGATCTGGAAAGGTTGAGCAGATGGGCTGAGAGGTGGCAAATTAAGTTTAACATTGACAAATGTAAAGTACTACATATGGGAAACAGCAACCCCGGAGCAACGTATCAACTCTGTGGTACTACACTGACAGTGGTAGAGAATGAAAGGGATCTGGGGGTGGTTGTGCAGGCAGATATGAAGTTTTCTGAACAGTGCAGACGGGCTGCAAGAGTAGCTCATGGTGTATTGTCGATGATATATAGGAATTTTTCTAGCAGGGATAAGGAGGTGATTATTCCCTTGTATAAGGCAATGGTCAGACCACACCTAGAGTACTGTATACAGGTCTGGAGGCCTCATTTCAAGAAGGATGTAGAGATGCTGGAACGAGAACAGAGAAGGGCAACAAAATTAGCGAATGGAACAAAGGGCTGCTCTTACGAAGAAAGGCTTAAGTTTTGCAAATTACAGTGTCTGGAGACTAGGCACCGGCAAGGTGATCTGATAGAGGTGTATCAAGTCTTGAATGGTTTGAGCATGCTCAATGCTGATGTGATTCTTCCTCTTGCTCAGAATAATCACCTGAGAGTGCATAAATTCAAATTGAGAAAAGACAGATGTAGGATAGACGTGCGGAAATTTGCCTTTAGCCAACGGGTGGTTGGTTGGTGGAATAGACTTCCATCCCTTGTCGTGGAAGTTGATAGCCTAAATAACTTTAAGGCTCAGCTGGACAGGTATTTCGAACGAACAGAGGGGTGAAATGGAAGTGGTTATTTTTAATTTTTTATTTATTTATTTTTATTTTATTTATTTTTTTTTTTTTTGGCTGATGCTGCATAAGCTTGCTTTCTTGCATCAAATGCCTCTACTAATGCTAAAGTCAAAAAAGGTTGGGAACTGCTGCTCTTACTGATGTAATATACACATGTGGGAGGTTCTGATTATGCAATGAGCAATACCTTGTTGCAAGTTTAGTACTGGAGTGTAAATTTGTTTTTTTGTAAATAGTGCCTCAATATGAAAGCACATTTGCTATAAGAAATTGAATATATCAAATGTTGGTTTGAGAATCTGATGAATGTAGATAAACTGTGAACTGTTTTTATCTGATGAAGAAGATGAACAAATTCTTGGTTTTGAAATAGTGAACAATGTATATTTGTGTAAAAACATGTAATAAATTGTATGTACATTGGTATTAATTATATAGTATCGGTGTAAATACACCATAGTTAACCCATAAACTTGAACTACATATGTAGCGTAGAGAGCATCGTTTTAATTGTATCTCAATATTGTGGTTGCCTTCACGAGATAGCTGCTATTGCATTACTTCAAATAAATAACGCATCTCTAGTAGAGAAGACTACTGTTATTTATTTTCAGTGGTACCACCACCCAGACGATCGTTTCAAAGCTATTGGGCTTCATCATCAGTGGGCAGACAGGTACCCAGGTAATACAGCAAGCCATCACAGTTGCGAAGTTATATCCACAATATGAGAGATGCCAAAAGGGTTTGGTGGTAATGTATTTTGAAAACGATCATCTGGGTGGTGGTACCGCTGAAAATAAATAACAGTAGTCTTCTCTACGAGAGATGCGTTATTTATTTGAAGTAATGCAATAGAAGCTATCTCGTTGTGAAGGCAACCACAATATGAGATACAATTAAAATGATGCCCTCTACGCTACATACGTAGTTCAAGTTTATGGGTTAACTATGGTGTATTTACGCCGATACTATATAGTTAATTATCAAAACCCATAAGGATTATGCCCTGTGCATTTCGTTTTCAAAATACATTGGTATTAATTCATGTCTTAACACTAAATATGTGCCTTTAATTTGAGTATGGGATTTCATTTTTAGCACATAAATGAACCTTAATTTTAGATGATTTTTAAGGTGAACTCAAAGGTGAACTCCACACCAAAATATATAGTATTTCAATACATGAATAATCCTCTCGCTCTTCATATTATCTGACAACAGAATTCCACAGTACACCTAGAAAAACAGCCTATCAACCCATTTGATTTACAACTGATGTTAAATATCTGCTTGTTCAGCATAAAGTCTATTGTTTATGGTATGCAGCACTGTTTCCCAATGGTTTATACTCTTTTTATACTTAAATACTTGTCTTATCTGCCACATGTTACATCTCTCTCTCTCTCTCTCTCAACACCTTAAATGTTATATGACGGATGATCAAAAAAAAAAAAAAAACAAAATGAGTTGAGGGAGACAAACATGAAGAAACATGTCATTCCTAAATATTCTTTTAAAAATGCTTTTTGCATCCCTATAAGTCACTTGCAAGATCAAAGTGGTGGTATAATCAACAATCCAGAATGGTTTTTGTGAAGGGGAAATCTTGCCTGACAGACTTGGTAAATTACTACAGCAGGACTGTTGAAAGAACCCTTTGAAGTCGAGAGCACGATACAGGTTATTTATAATTAACAAGCAGACTCCAATTGAGATATATTTTAATATATAAATCCAGCACAGTGGATAAAATAAAACTGCATAAATAAAATGAAACTATTTTAAATGAGAGAGAGAGAGAGAGAGAGAGACTTCTTTACAGCATGATTTTGTGAAGGGGAGATCGTGCCTGAAAGATCTGGTAAATTAAAAAATAAAACTACTCACAATTAAATGTCTATAATTACCCCATGGAAGCTTTTGACAACAAATACCATCTTTCTCAACCACAGTTATCTTTATATAGTTTTACTTTAGACAGTTAATAGATTTGAATATTAAAAGATCTTAAAGTAATTAGACAAAAGTAATATGCACTATGACAAGGTTACAATGCAGTTAGATGCAATAAACAACTTTGACATTATATATCTGGATCTTAGTAAGGCTTTTGATATGGTTCCTCATAAGAATAATATACAAATTAATGTATAAATCAGAGCGGATTAGGACATACAAAAGGTCAATCAGTGAACTGGTGATTGATTAAAGAACAGGAGACAGCGGGTGGTCAGAACTGGGCACGTTGCAGAGTATACTCAAGTAGAAGTGGTATTCCCTCAGAGATCAATGCTCTGACCTCTCTCTTGTTTCTTATCTTCCTAAGTGATATTGATGACACAATAAAAGGGAAGCTATCTAAGTTTGCCAGTACTCTAAGCATGGGCTGAAAAATGGTAGCTAAATTCAAATGCAAAATATTGTACTTCAAGAACAGAAATACAAGAATAGTTTATAGATATGAGTCAGAGAAATTAAAAGATGTCCAGGATGAGAAAGAATAGGAGGATCACAATACAGAAAGACATGAAGTTTTCCATCAGGTAGCACATTATGAAATGAGGGAAAAAGTTGCCTGGAAGTTGGGAAAAATTCAAGATAGAACTGGACTAAGCACTTTTTGGATGATGGGAATAATATGAAACAATGGGGAGGGGAACAGGGATTGGACACCAAAATGAATGTAAGAGAGAGAGAGAGAGAGAGAGAGCTAGTAAGACCTAAATAAGCTAGAAGGATGTAATCAGGCTGAAAAAAAGAAAGAAGAATAATGAGTCCTCCCCAAGTGGATTCAGAATAAGTTCACTTTCTTGAATCACTATGCCATTTTAATAAAACTTAATATCCACTGCCTCTAACTGTAATTCAACTATCCTTAAATTCTGATGACAGTAGATGCTATACCAATAGTCACATCACTTATTCATGGACAGATATCCTGACTTAGAGTCATGTTATGTGCTGCTTCTTCCATCTTTGAACCACTTTTGACATCTAAACCCAGTGGCTCTGAGCAATAATAGCTTCCCCATAGGTTTTTTTTTTTTTTTTTTTGAAAAAGTTTCAACATTTCTGCTGTTATTTTGTTAAGTAGTACATAGAATTTCATACTGGTCCAAGGTTCATTCATTATTTTCCTTGTGGGGTATGTTATCCTTTTTTATATTTTATTGATGCTGGCTTTGAGAAATTATTACAAAGACAAAAAAAAAAGTTACAGATGAAAATCCGATAGGTTTAAATGTATGTAATTTTTATTAATAAATATACATTTTGTGTAATAAAATTAGTAATTAGTCTTGATCTTTTTTGATCATCCCTCACATTAACCTAACCACTGGTGCCATCATATTCGCACAGGACCTATCTCTGTGATATGGTTGTAATCTTATAAATCAAATTATAAAATCAAATTAATAAAATCTTGTAATCAAAAGGTGATCATACACTTGCCAACAGACTTCACAGACTGTGCCTTTGTGGTGGTAGAGATGTGTTAAATACTTCCACTGTGAAGTTTGTCTTGATTCAAGGTGTATAAAATAAAATTATGTAATTTGTAATAACAAATATAATTATACGTAATTATAAGTTACAACTTTCAAATTTATCTCTAATTTTCCTGAAAAAAAAAAATTATCTTCTTTTATAGTAATGAAAATATGTAACTTCAATATGAAAATATGTAAATCAGAAGTTTAATTAAATATAAATGACAATATAAATAAAAAATTCAAAATAACAGAAAATAACAAAAGTACTTTACAGATATACATACCATGTCTACTAATCCACAAAATTCATCTAACCTCATTAGAATGTCATCAATATTTTCTTCAAGTAGTTGTTTCTAATGAGAAAATAAAATAAAATAATACACAGATACTCTCTCACTATATGTGCTATTTAAGAGAAGATAAGAATACAAAAAATATTCAAGATAATTAAATTCTTTCGCACGTATACGTGCGCATGAGCACGCACGCACACACACACACACACACACACACACACACACACACACACACACACACACACACACTGTAAGTGGGATCTGTGAAGCACGCTTGTATATACATAGCTGCCAAATTTTGACTTTCAAAAAAGCTGGATTGTAAGAATGAAAAATAGAGTTTTTGGGCCAAAACAGTTTTATTAAAGCCTATACTGAACTAAAAATTAAATTTCACTGACAACATACACATGGTTGCTTACAAGTAGAGTATTCTTTCAAACATTAGCTTACCCAGGATGATTTCTGTCTGCAGAAATCCTGGGTAAGCTAATGTTTGAGATCCTTTCTCTTTGGATTTTCTGTTAGATATCAAATGATTCCAATTTATTGAAAATATACTGTTACAGACTTTGCCCTTTTCAGGAATGCTTGTCAAAGTTGTTTTATAACAATGGCCTTGCTGTCAAGAGTCTTTTCAAAGCTTCACTAGAAAGAGATAAGAGTTCACTTTTTGTTTTTCTCATCATCTGGCTGAATATCCTTCACACTCAGCACTATCTTAAGGAAGTATTAAAATGTCATGCATGACTGGAATAATTTTTTTTATTTTAAGCTTCATTGTGCACTTGTTAGTTCCCCAACTAAGGAGCAGTATATAACAATTGTTTTTCTGTCATAATAGTGTCTCATTGATTCTCACATTGAGACTGCCAACTGATGGTACAAAACATGTATTGCTTCATCTGTTTCTTTATATTTAATAACACCAAGAAGTATTGGAAACTTGTCTGCAAAAAAAGGGTGAAATGTGAAAACGATGCACCATAAAGTGATGACATTTGTACTATCTCAGCATTTATAAGGTATATTACTACCTCAGAAGCAATAAAGTACAATAAAGTACTTTCAGGCAATAACTAGAGGGAGTAATACTCTTGATCTGATTATCAGTAGTGATTCTTCATGCATTAAGAATCTGCAGATAAAGGCACTACTAGATGGCAGTGATCACAGTGTGCTGAAGTGGAATTTACTCAAAGAGGTAACTACCATCAGGAGTAAAGGGAAGGGTTTCTGCTTTCGTAACAGTGACTATGGTGGTCTGAGACAGTATTTAAATTCTATACGGTGGGACCAAACAGCAAATTCAAAATGGGAGGCATTCAAAGAATTAATCTTGGAAGGTACCAGGCTTTACATACCAACTAAAAAATATTGTTCAAGGTTTAGGCCTAAATGGATGTCAGATGAAGTAATGAGACATGTGGCAGAGAAGAAAAATGCATGGGATACATATAAATTAATGGGTGACATAGAAGCTTGTCTGTAACCAAGTCACAAAGGAGATTAGGCAAGCAAAGGCAGATTATGAGAAATCTTTGGCAAAGGATGCAAAGAAAAACAGCAAAAAGTTCTTTACCTATGTAAACTCTAGAAGGAAAGGGATGAATCAGATTGGTCCTCTGGATATTGATAGTTCAACTATTGATCCTGCTCAGGTGGCTAACAAACTAAATGAGTATTTTGCATTTACATTCACACATGAGGAGTTCTTCAGGGAGGAGAATGCCAGAGGTGAATTAAACTCTGGCAATGAGATAGATGATATTTAATAACTGAGAGGAAAGTGGAGGAGAAATTGTTGAAGATAAACATAAAAAAGGCACCCGGGGTGGATGGGATACATCCAGTTATATTAAAGGAAGTAAGTACACCCTTAGCCATAATTATGAGAGCTTCCTTGGATTCATTGGAGGTACCCATGGACTGGAAATGTGCAAATTTGACCCCAATCCACAAAGGATGACACAATCATATCGACAAGTTCATATCGACAGGATCATATCAACAAGACTTCAGTTATAGCTCGGACACAGCATGGTTTTGTTAAGGGGAAGTCTTGTCTGACCAATTTGATTGGATACTATGATGTGGTCACAAAGGAACTGGATGCAGGGAATAACTTTGATATCATATATTTTGATATATTAAAGGAGGCAACAGAGGAAGTAAGCAAACCCTTAGCCATAATTTTGAGCGCTTCCTTGGACTCAGGGGAGGTACACATGGACTGGAGATGTGCAAATGTGACCCAAATTCACAAAGGAGGATCAAAGGGCAACAGAAGTAATTATAGACCTGTTAGTTTAACTTCTGTTCCAGGGAAATTAATGGAGGCACTGGTTAAAGAAGCAATGCAGGATCATCTAGACAAGACTTCAGTTATAGCTCGGACACAGCATAGTTTTGTTAAGGGAAAGTCTTGTCTGACCAATTTGATTGGATACTATGATGTGGTCACAAAGGAACTGGATGCAGGGAATAACTTTGATATCATATATTTGGATCTTAGAAAGGCTTTTGATACTGTTGCACATGAAAGACTGCTGCACCAACTGGAGCAGTCTGGCACTGGAGGCAAATTGCTGCTATAAAGAGATCGTGGAGTTGGAGAAGACAGAGAGTGGTAATGAATGGACATTGCTCTTTGTCAACTAATGTTATTAGTGGAGTTCCTCAGGGTTCAGTGTTGGATCCATTGTTGTTTTCTGTATTAATAAATGATACTGATGATGGTATATCAGGCTTAATGTCCAAGTTTGCAGACGATACGAAGGTTGGCAGGGTTGTTAAGGACACTAATGACAGTACACTGCTGCAACAGGATGTAGAAAAGTTGAGCAGATGGGCTGAGACAGTGGTTTTCAACCGGGGTGCCGCAACAACATTCCAGGGGTGCCACGTAATTTGGGTTTAAATTACTTAAACTTACTATTATTTTTTAATTTATATGTTTATTTCATTATAAAAAAGGTGTACAGTATCTTTTTAATTTTGTGGTGATCTATAATTGATGTTTACTTAGTGCCTCTATATAAAGAATAAAATTATATACTGTATATATATAATTTGTATTATGAAATGTAATTTTTATAATTATATTTTTTTAATAAATATCATATAACATATATATATTTTTTAATATTTTACACACATCACACACACACACACACACACACACACACACACACACACACACACACACACACACACACACACACACACCACACACACCACACACCACACACACAGAGAGAGAATCAGATCTAACAGGCAGAAAATTGAGTAGGTGTTCCGCAATATAAAATAAATTATTTTAGGGGTGCCGTTATTAAAAACAGGTTGAGAACCTCTGGGCTGAGAGAGGGCAAATGAAGTTTAACATTGACAAATGTAAAGTACTACATACGGGAAGCAGTAACCCCAGAGTAACATATCAAATCTGTGGTACTACACTGACAGTGATAGAGAATGAAAAGGACCTGGGGGTAATTGTGCAGGCAGGTATGAAGTTCTTTGAGCAGTGCAGATGGTCTGCTAGAGTAGCTCATGGTGTCTTGTCAATAAATAATATACAGGAATTATTCTAGCAGAGATAAGGAGGTGATTATCCCCTTGTATAAGGCAATGGTCAGGCCACACCTAGAGTACTGTGTACAGGTCTGGAGGCCTCATTTTAGGAAGGATGTAGAGTTGCTAGAATGAGTACAAAGAAGGACAACAAGATTGGCGAGGGGAACAAAGGGTTGCTCTTACGAAGAAAGACAAGTTTTGCAGATTACAGTTTTTGGAGACTAGGCACCTGCAAGGTGATCTGATTGAGGTGTATAAATCCTTGAATGATTTGAGCATGCTCAATGCTGATGAGATTCTTCCTCTTGCTCAGAATAATCACCTGAGAGGGCATAAATTCAAATTGAGGAAAGACAGTTGTAGGATAGATGTGCAGAAGTTTGCCTTTAGCCAGTGGGTAGTTGATTGGTGGAACAGACTTCCATCTTTTGTTGTGGAAGTTGATAGCCTAAATAAATTTAAGGCTGAGCTGGACAGGTATTTGGAAAGAACGGAGGGGTGAAATGGGAGTGGGTTTTTTTTTTTTGGCTGATGCTGCATAAGCTTGCTTTCTTGCATCGTATGCCTCTGCTAATGCTAAGTACTTGCAAGAGAATATTTGTTTTTTTTTCTGAGTCAAAAAACAAATAGTCTCTTTTAGACTACCTATGAACTTTACACAAAAATGCCTATAACTAAGTCGGAATCATCTTTCTGGTTTAGTCTTTTCTGTTCAAAATCTTTTCTGTTTCAGTGACGTGCATAAAGTTGAAATTGTTTAAATAAATCTTTTCTTTCAGCATTTCTTTCTAAATAGTAGTAAATTTCCACAAAATATAAACCCACTTTCACAAAAACACATGCAATTCTCTTTCAGCACATAAACTAAAAAGTCAACAAGAACAGCTGTTTGTTTGTTTTGTTTGTTATTTGGATTTTAGGAGCATTAGCGACTAAGGCCATATTGCTCCAGGATATGTGGTGGTCATTCCCTGACCTTTCCGCAACCTCCACATTTGGTGGTGAAGGGCTCGAACCCCGTTCTAATCAAGAACCGTGTGCTACGCACTGCTGCTCCTTCCCACCTGGCTACGGAGGCACCTAACAAGAACAGCCAAGTGCTCAATCTCCTCTTTAAATACCCTTTCCAAACCAGTTTTCAGGCCAATCATAATACCATTGTCAACACTAAGTACCAGTCAGTTTTTTTAAAGAGATTCTACTTCATGTTGTTCAGAAGATTTCCAATGCTGTACACTGTAGAGTCATCTTCCAATGCTGGAATTGGGAGCAAGCTGCTTTCACTTTGACATTTTTTTATTACAAAATATTATCACTATAGGATATAACTCGGAATCACTTTTATTTCTGCCATCTGTGTCAATCAAAAATTTCCAAGTTTTCAGGGGGATTGCCATCTTACCTTTCCCTCTCTGTGAAACTTCACTAACAATGCAGTTTTTCACAAATGCATTTTTTTGCTATTTCACTATACTATCAGGAAATAGCTTGAAGACATGATAACATATGGACTAAGAAAATAACAGAATAATACCCAAGAGGCGTTAAAAGAAAACCTGGGAGACAACAATGGAGATGGACAGATGAAATTCAAGAGTTCATAGGCAGTAAACAGATGGGCATTGCACAAAACAAAAGGAACTGGAAAGTTGCTGGAGACTCCTTCATCCTGCAGTGGATTTAAAATGGCTGATGATGATGATCAGGAAATATATTTCTAAAATACATCTGCATGATCAGCACAACTCAGAGGAAGATTATGTCCTATGATAAAATATGCAAATGAACATTTGGCATGTATGACATCATTGATACTATTAATGCTACATCTATTTTTGCTTTCTATGCTCCTTATGCTTATTTGTTTGCAAATGTTTGATTACATTGTGTTTCCCCCACTGCATAAAGTTGAAAAATTACACTTACATATGGTACACAAATCACATCTACGTACAAGGAAAACATTTCACCTTTTTCAGATGTTACAATACATGCAAATCTTGAATATATCTTCTTAAATTTTACTTGGCATCTTAATTAAAGAAAGTTAATTAGATTTGCATCACAAAGTATGATGAAGTGGTCACACATCACAGAGAAAAGAACTACAGGGTGTCCGAAAAGTCTGGAACCAATGGTAAAAATATGTTTTTCTTTACAGGTGAAAAATAGCATTAACACTGGATGAAAGGATGGAGATAATCCTTCTTGGTGGTCATCAGGGATGGACCCTGAGGGAAGTGGCAGGCGAGTTTATAAATGCTAGAGAGTAAGCATATGTAGTGTAAATCCCACTGGTTCCAGACTTTTCGGACACCCTATGTTATCATGTGTTTCTATTTTGCAATGTAGACTAACACAACACACCTGATGGCCAATTTGATAATGAAAATAAGCGGAAATTTGCAGAATTATTAAAAAATTCCAATTTTAATGTAGTTTTTTTTTTGCAAAAAAAAAGACTGAGAAAACTGTTTCTGCAAAACGACCAAGAAATTCTTTGTAAACAAACTAAATTAAGATGACAAGATGTTAAATTAACTATAAAAGCCAGTTCGTCCATTGTAAATCTGGAGAGTTGGCAATTGTGTGGGAGGATAGAGTATAACTCTGGGGGAGGGTATAAAAAAAAACTAAGTGCTATAGTAGACAAGCACAGAGTAAACTGTGTAACAGCAGGGGCCATCTGTTCTTGATAGTATGTCATCCCCTGCACTTATTCAATTTATCTTTCAGTCGATTCAAACGGTAGTGGTGCTATTTTTACCCACCACCTTATCAAAGTGCTATAGTTGAATAAACTCACACCCACTGCAGGAAACCTGCTATGTTTTTTTTTTTTTAATCTTGTCCCTCCAACTTTTATCTACTATTCGATGATTATATTATATTACAGAAAAGCAACACCTCTCATTTTAGGATATTTAATTCTCTAGCTAAAGAATTCTACATCAGTTGATTTACATTCACATACTCAAAACTGCCTTTTCAGCTAAGAACTCCTAATTTGATTTGACTTTTATACACAAATCAACTCTCTCCAGAATTTCTAAGCTTGACAATTTCATCAGAATCACTCTCCTATTTTCACTTATTTCTTTACTTCAAGTTTTTAACCTGCTTCTGACAGATACTTCCTTAAGGTTTAGGAACACTGACTGAACTTCTGTAAACTGGTTTCTGGTTGGATCTACAATGCAAAATTTTGAAATGATTTTTCTTACATTAATTATCTATACTTAATCTTTTGTTCTGCAATTTCTGCATTCATTCCCATTTATCTATTGCTAATCATAGTGACTTCCCTCATTTGATATCTAACAAATTAGTGTATCGAATATACTGCAAAAAAGCACCTTCACAAAAGTATCCAAAACTCCAGCTGCATTTCCTTCATTTCCCTAAGACATTGTGTTAAAATATGATGCAATGACAATGTTCCAATTATCTTTGCTCACTGAATCTGAACTTATCCAGAACTTCGATTCCACACTTTTCTGGTGCTATTTCAACAGTTAATGAGATCTAGAATTCCTATAACCCAATGAGTTGCATGTCCCAATCAACTCTCCTCTTGGCAACACCAATCTTTTTTGCTACTCATTTCTCAAAACTTTCTTCTCCCAAAGAAATGTTCTGTCCCAATTATTAGTGTGAATTTAATACAAATGACTGCTTTGATAAATTAGTCCTCACTACTAAGACCTCCAGTGAGCCACTTTTTCATTTTAAAGATTAGCATAGGCATATGATGCAATAAAGAAAGCTCATATAGCATAGGCCAAAAAAAAAAAAAAAAAACACACCTTCCCATTTCACCCATCCATTCACTCCAAATGTTTATCTAGTTCTGCCATGAACTTATTTAAGTTTCTGACCTCCACTACAACAGATGGAAGTTTGTTCCAACTATCAACCACCCATTGGATAAAGGTGAATTTCCGCACATCTATTCTACAATTGTCGTTCCTCAATTTGAATTTATGCCCCCTCAGGGTGAGTAATCTGAGCAAGAGGAAGAATCCCATTAGTATTGAGCTTGCTCAATCCATTCAAGGCCTTATACACTTCAATTAGATCACCTCGCAGGTGCCTAGTCTCCAGAAGCTGCAATTTACAAACCAACCCTCTTGGTAACACCAACCCTTTGTTCCACTCACCAATCTCGTTGCCCTTCTCTGTACTCGTTCCAGCAACTCTACATCTTTCCTAAAATGAGGCCTTCAGACCTGTATACAGTACTCAAGGTGCGCCCTGACCATTGCCTTATACAAGGGGACTTATCCCTGCTAGCAAAATTCCTGTACAACCACTCCCCGATTAACATAAGGGTTGCTTTCTGCGGAACTCTATGTAAGTCGGATTTTATGCAAGTCAGTTCCCCCATGCTTGTGCAGCACTCACAACTGTGCTCACTGAATTCATTGAATCAAAAAAGAAATGTTCGACGAACACGTGAATAGAATTATTTATTGTACTTATTCAATTTTTTTTTCTCATGCGTAGGAAAAATTACAAAAGTGTGCAATTTAAAAAATTTAAAAATTGCAAAAAAAGAGAGGAGACAGCATAACATCAGTAAGTTTTACCTCTTAAGCATCGCTGCCAGATTCGATGTCTTCAGCTGATAAGTACACCGCTGTGGGGGTTGAGGGCTGTGGAGATTTAGAAGAGGTCGGCCGCTGAACCTTAAGAAAAAACATTAATGGATGACTGGATGGCGGCTTTTTTCTTTTCATCATGGATTTCTTTGTGCAAGCAAGCATATCATTCACCCCTCTGTTAACTTTTAAGAATCGTTCACTGTCAGGATCCATCTTCTCAAACCTTGCCATTGTCAATACAATTTCACAAAATGCCATTGCCATCTCTCTAGTGATGAAGCATCTCGGCTCCTCAATTGGTTCATCTCGAGCTTCGTCAGCATTTTCTTTTTTCACTATCGCTGCCTGCAAGTCAATAAGTTCTTCGTTAGATAATTCCTTCTCTTTTTCCTCTATTAACTCCTCCACGTCTTTGGCATCAACCTCCAACTGAAGTAGCTCTGCAATCTTTACAATCTTGTCTGTAACCTGTTCATATGATTCAAACACTTCAAAGCCTTTTACGTGCCATGGTCATATTTATTTTCTTCCATGTGCCATTTAAACAACTTTCAGTAATTTCTGCCCAGGCTTTATTAATGTTTAAGGTGGCGTGGTAAATATTGTAAGATTTCCAAAAGTCTCTTAACATAAAATTTTTCTCACCATCTACTCCAGAAATGCCTGAACAAATGTTTTGTGTAAATAAGATTTTAAATTCAAAATAACACCCTGATCCATAGGTTGGATGAGTGAAGTAGTGTTTGGCGGTAGAAATACGACTCTCACATTTGAATTGAAATCATCTAGATGCATGGGATGTCCAGGAGCATTATCTAATAGAAGCAAAATCTTAAAAGGAATGTCGCTGTCTTTACAATATTTTTCAACCTCGCAAATGAATCAGCATTTAAACCAATCCTCAAAGAGATATATGGTTATCCATACTCTCTAGTTCAATCAGAAATGCATGGATGCATGGGTAGGGTGGCTTTATTGATGCCCTTAAATGCAAGAGGATTTCCAGAATGGTATACAAGCAGTGGTATTAATCTGTAATCTCCCACTGCATTAACCCCAGGCAAGAGCGTGGGCCTATCTTTTGAAGCCTTGAAACCTGGCATTGTCTTTTCCTCTTTGGCAATGTATGTTTGATCCGGCAATTTTTTTTTTTTTTTTTTTTTAATACAGAGCAGTCTCATCAACATTAAAAATTTGTTGCGTTGAATAGCTGCCTTCATCAATATTTTTTTCCAACACATCACAAAATTTCTCTGCAACTGCAGAATCGGCACTGTCAACTTCACTGCATACTTTATTTTGGAAACCAGTGCAATACTTGAACCTATTAAACCACCCATTGCTTGCCACGAACTTGGCTTGAGGTTCGCCATACTTATCCTTAATATCTTTATAAATACTTCTTGCTTTTGCTTGAATGGCCATTGGACTCAGGGGCACTTGTTTCTTAATCTGATTTTCCATCCATATTATTAATAGCTTTTCCATCTTCGATATAGCACCTGAATGCTCTTTTGTAATCACTGTTGATCTTAAATGTGTTGATCCTTTAACATGTTCTTTTATACGTGCACTGTCCTTTAAAATATTATTCACTGTTGAAGCAGCGAGACCTAATTCCATGCAATAGATGATAAACTTTGTCCTGCTCCATACTTCTTAATTAATCATTTTTATTTCTAAATCAATTTTGTTTCGTTTCCTAGCACTGCCAGCATTTGCATTTTCCATTGTCTCTTTCCCTTTGTCATTCTAATAGGTAAATAGGAATGAAGAGAAGCTTCTGAAAATTTGTTTTTTATATGATTGAAGATTTCAGTGAAGGGGAACACATTTCACCATAATACTGTAACGTAAAAACAAACAGAATTCCAGTTATCAGGATTATCGCAAATGCAATAAGATCGAGTTTACTACCCGTTTATAATAGATTGCGCTAGCAGAAAAGCCCAATAAACTGGAAAGTGCAATTGTTTTTATTGATTTTTGGTCATGACCTCCAGAAATGTGCTTTAGAAAAATATCACAAAGGCGTTCAAAATTGATTCTTATAATGGGAACATGTGATAACGACGAAAGTATAGTGCAATTTCCATTATAAATATGACCTTTTAGAGAGATAAACAGCGTAGTAATATAACGAAATTTTCAACTTCCAAGGACTTCGAACGAATTACAAAAAAAAAAAAAAAAAAAAAAAAGTGTTACTGGGTTCACATTACAATATTTTCACAATACCTCCATTTATCTCTACAGATGCAAAATAAGTTTCCATATTTTTTTCAGTTTGGACCGGTCGGCAAAAACTTACGTAAAGTCAAATTTGCGTAAATTCAGTATTACACAAGTTGGGGAGTTCCTGTATACCACTGACGAGACACCATGAGCTACTCTTGCAGCCTTTTTTGCACTGCTCAGAAAACTTCATATCTGACTGCACAATTACCTCCGGGTCCTTTTCATTCTCCACTACTCTGAGTGTAGTACCACCCAGTTGATACGTTACTCTGGGGTTACTGCTACCCATATGCAGTACTTTACATTTGTCAATATTAAACTTCAGTTGCCACCTCTCAGCCCATCTGCTCAACTAAGCAGATTCCATTGCTCCTGGTCCTAACTTTTTTCTTACTCTTTTTCTTCAAGAACAGTAATAGTTCTCTAGCTCCATCTTAAACATTTCATAAATTGCTGCCTTCAGAATAGTTACCCATCAACTTTCAAAGAGGCCTAAATTATCTATATACATAAAAAAAAATGTGATAAAACTAAGCTTAGCAATAGACTCATTACCATACTTAACACAACTGCCAAAATTTTTGAACTCCTACTGTATAAATATTCTACCAATGATCAATATCTTTTCAACCTAGTAAATCTACTCTTTCAAATCTTGCCCTGTTCTCTCATTTTCTGTGAACTAATTTGGACAGAGGAAATCAGATGCCCTGTTCATTAAGATTAACATGCATTTGACTATGATCACACTGATCTTCTTCTCTTCAAGCTTTCATCCTATGGTTTATGTTACCTTATAAGGGATCTGCTTGAATCACTGCTTAGTAATAATCAACTATGTGTAATAACTGAATGTACTTTAGTTCATTTTTTTTTCATAAGGTATTCCCTCAAGGCTCACCCTCAGATCCATTTCTGTTTACAACTTACATTAATAATCCGTTAACTGTATTTTAGTCTGTTTGTTAAGAGCAACTCTGTGCAAATGAACTTCACAGTCCTCAAATTTGTGACTGAGTGTTGAACTGAAGCCCTGTCAAAATTCTCTTTCACTTTGGCTCAACAAAAACATTTCTAAACTACTGAAATGAAAATTATGTCACTTACATTTGAATCATGCAATTAGGCCCTTATTCTTCACAGATTATTGTATTAGAAACTCTCTCATTTAAACTATCTAATTCATTCAAGTACTTCGGTATCTACAGAAAGGATGATCCACTCTATTCATCCTTTCTGTAACAACAATATGATACCTCGAACTTCAAAACTTCTCTGTTTAGCATTCTTCCTTGGCTTTTAAGAGTGAGAAATTTATAATCCTCCTCCACAAGCATAAATTGCTGCCTTCAGAATAGTTTTGTATACTTCCAATTCCTAATTACTGAAATCTACCATCTGGTTCCCACAACAGCAATACCTTTCTCAAAGACTAGAGCAAAATTAAAGCAAAGTTTTGTATACTTCCAATTCTTAATTACTGAAATCTACCATCTGGTTCCCACAACAGCAATACCTTTCTCAAAGACTAGAGCAAAATTAAAGCAATTTTTTTTTATACAGTACTTCCAATTCCTAATTACTGAAATCTACCATCTGGTTCCCACAACAGCAATACCTTTCTCAAAGACTAGAGCAAAATTAAAGCAAATTTTTGTATACTTCCAATTCCTAATTACTGAAATCTACCATCTGGTTCCCACAACAGCAATACCTTTCTCAAAGACTAGAGCAAAATTAAAATCAAATTCATCACACTCTCATGCTTTCGAAACCACATTGTTTTTCACTACTATAAGTTAATTACCTTGCCACTATTGAAAACTCTCCCCTCCAGATTAACACCTAAATTACCAATAACTTACTGTATTTGACAGACAATAAAATGTACCCAGATTTTAGGAGTAGCCTAGGTATGCATACATATATGCTGCAGTGCCAACTCTATTGTCTCAAATGCACCAACAGCTCTCCTCAGGCAGTCAGCGGCAATGTGCAACAGTGTTCCATCCTGACGAGACACGGTGATAGCTTTTCAAACTTTTAATTTCACAATTTATTTTTTACCCCTTTAAATATGAAATGACGAGTCAAAAAAGGAAAAGTAATGAACGTGGAGCTACTAAACGTAAATGGCTTACATTAGAAAAAAAAAAAAAAACCTTTATATTATCAAGTGCCACGAAGATGGTGCATTGTATGCTAAAATCGTGCGGGAAAATGGAATGAATGAAGCATCAGTGCGAATGATTATTCAAAAGAATTATTCGATCAGTATAACGAGCAGGGAATTTCTACTGCATCTTACAGACAAAAGTGATAACTAAGCAAAGAAGTTCACTATTGATTAATATGGAACGTCTTTTATTAATATGGATAGAAGGTGAAAGTGCAAACAAAGACACTGCTGCAAGATTTCCCAGTGAAATGAAAGACATCATTGAACAAGGTAGATACAAGGATGAACAAATTTTCAATGTCGACGAAACTTGGACTGTTCTGGAAATTAGAAAACCAATAATAGCCTAGAAACCAGTAACTTTTTTTAGCTGAAAATGAAAAAGCCCAACCTGGATATAAAGCATCAAAAGATTGTTTAACACTTTTTGGGTGGAAACTCATTTGGGGATTTTAAATTGAAGCCTCTACTCGTGTTCAAAGCAGAAAACCCAAGAGCTCTAAAGGGTTGTATAAGAAACGCATTGCACGTTTGAGGTATATAAGGCCTTGAATGGGTTGAGCACGCTGAATTCTGATGGGATCCTTCCACTTGTTCAGATTACGAACCTAAGGGGGCATAAATTCAAATTAAGAAAAGACAGATGTAGAATAGATGTGCGGAAATTTGCCTTTAGCCAGCGGGTGGTTAATTGCTGGAACAAACTTCCATCTGTTGTTGTGGAAGTTGATAGGTTGAATAAATTTAAGGAGGAACTGGACAGGCATTTGGAGGGAATGGTGTGATTTTTTTTTTTTTTTTTGGCTGATGCTGCATAAGCTCATACATTTGCTTTCTTGCATCACATGCCACTACTACTACTACGTAACTTGGTGATCCAATAAGAAAGCATGAATTATAAGAGAATTGTTTACAGAATGGTTCACAAATTATTTGTTTGACGGTTTAATGTTACTGAAAAGATGAAGGGATGGAGTTCAAAATTTTGTTGCTTTTAGATAATGCACCAGGCCATCAACCTGAAATTTCTGATTTTAATTAAAATATAAAAATATGATTTCTTCCACCCCATGGATCAAGGCGTATTACCTGCAGCGAACTTTTTCCCAAGCAGTTGAAGCTTCAACCATTGATACCGTTTGGTAAATGGTATCACTGGTTTTGAATCATCAGTTCAGACAATTGCCGAAGACATTATGAAGATTGGAAAAAAGACTTGGTTCGAAACTTTGGACACTGCCAAGGTACATGATTACATTGACTCACATGCTTAGATGATGCAACTCTCTTGAAATTGATGAGCAAACTGCATATGAAATAGAAGAAAATAATTCTGAAGTGGATAACACCTAAGTGGCATCAAAAGAATTTTCAACAGAAGAATTGGAGAAAGTTTTTTGGGGGATTGACATGGCCTGCGAGGTGATTATAAATGGAGATTGGAATGTTGAACGTAACATCAAGATACGGCAAATTTTATAAGATGGGATTCGATACTACAAAGACTTGTAAGCTGAGAAAAAGAAGAGACTACTTTGCCAGACTTCATTATTGAAATACCTAAATAAACAATAAAGCTTTTTTCTCATCTCTCATGATGTTACCGTTTTATTAATAAAATTTTTGCAATATTTTTTATTTCAAATCCTTTTAATTGGCTATCAAGTGCAAATTGTTTATACATTTATTATAATTTGTTTATAGACTTTCTCTGGTATGCATTAAATTAAAACCCATTATAATTATACCTCAATCAGCACAGTTTCACATAACACGGAAGTTTGGTACCAATCATCAGTGCTATGCGGGGTATTGCTGTATTTTATTACATACATTTGAAATACAAATTCCAAAATAAATAATCTTTACTGCAGTCTGCTGTATAAATGAAATGTGCAAAATATAATCCACACTCAACATATGCAAATACTTATTAACATATTCAATGCCACCTAAATTTGGAAGAGCACATTCAATGTGCCATAATTTTTGGAATGTTGAAAAAAAAAAAAATCAACATTCTGAGATCCCCAGTATTCAAAAATTCATAAATAGTTTAAAATTAAAAGCTTGGAATTCATTGCTAAAAGCAAACACTTACTTTTGTGCTGCATTGTAAATCAGAACAAATCATGAAATTTCATAAAAAGTTTATTTGTATACATAAACTAACATCATTGGTGTCAAATCATGATCATTCAATCCATGCACAGTACTAAGCACTATAGTTTCTAATACCTCTTGAGTTTGGGGTTTTCATAAAAAAAAAAATAAATAAAAAAATACAAGCAAAGAATATAAACTGTGTACTGTACCAAGTCTACATAAAAAAAAATAAATAAAAAAAAATAAAGTCAAGCATTACTGCAAAGTGTTCAATCAATGTGACCATACTGAGTAGTAGTTTATTTCACATGCCTTCACATTTATGGAACTCTTTAATTGACCGCTTAAAAGTGACTGCTCATATGCATTACAGCACAGCACCTGGGCACCTTTTGAACTCAGATATACTGTGTATCATATAACTTCTGGTGGTGTTTTACATTTATATGCATAAAGGCAGAGAAAGGTGTTAAACAAAATTTAGTACAGAATTAAGCTTTAAGTTGTGGCAGAATCCAAAAAAAACAAAAAAAGCTATAGTCATACTCATCATTACTGATGTTATGAGTAGAACTTCACTTTCTTCAAAGAGTTCATCACAGTGTATCAGGGGCACTCACGATCACAAATTTCTTGAAAGGTTTAATAATTTTCTTTAGTCCCACAAATTTCTCACCAACTCATATATCTGAAAAACAGTTGGTTGCTTCATTCATCCTGTTGGTGTCATTCGGTAAGGCCATTCATTTGGTCCACTTCTTCTTTAAAGTATTCATCCTCTAGAATGAATACTTTAAAGGGTTAATTTGGGACACAATCGGTCGCATTTAGCTAGTAAGGCCTCCTGGAATCATAGCTAACTACAGATTTAATTTTGCAACTGTCCATCCTTTTTATTGCCTCTGTTATGCATAATCTGAACTGGTCACACACTATAGGAGTAGCTTTTTCAGGCCACCAGGATGTCTTGACCATACCTTTTCTAACCACTTCATTTCTGTTTTGTCCATCCATCCTTTATTATGAACATGAATAAAAATTCCTCACAGAAGTTCATCTTTGGGCACAGTCTTCCTTTTGAATATTAAAAAGGGAGGCAATTTTGTGCCATCAGCATGTTAAGACAGTGCAGCAGGTTTGCTCTTAGCCAGAAGTTTTTAATCATTCGTTTTAAGACAGTGCAGCAGGTTTGCTCTTAGCCAGAAGTTTTTAATCATTAGTTTTAGCCTTTAATATTCAGTCTTGTTTGATGGAACATCAAAAGTTAAGAGAACTTTATCCATATTACCTATCAGTCCAAGTTCAAAATGTGATTTCTTACTTGCATTAATCAAAAATTTCTTGAACTGAAAAATCTTGTTTTCATCCAGTTGTGGCCATTTTGCTAATTACTTATGAAAAAAGTATTTGCTATTCTCTAATTTCTGTAATTCTTCCCCTTGCTTCCCCTATTTATGTATCATTATTCTTGGCTGGAGGACCAAAATATCTTTCAGATGCCTAGTTTCCATGTTCTTTGGCAAAATTTAACAATATCAATTTGAAGCCAACAGTGTACATAAATCTGTTTTGCCTTGTACACATTTTGTAAAGGCTGCACATTTATAGAAAAATTAAAACTACCATATTGCAAGAAACAGAAATCCAAGCTATTAAAGAGATTTTTCTCTCTCCATTGGTGACTCACTTATTTATAGGATTGCTGATTCTTGAAGATTATGGATAAAGTTAATCAAATGATTACTAATACTATTCACCTGGACTGATCATGCTGCTTACTATTGCACATATAGGTCTCAGCAAGAGGCAAGGCAACAGAGGTAGTTTGGTAGTTGGTATCATATATTAAAGACAAGGCAGAACTACATGGTAAATCCCTGTAATCCTTTCCAGAAAAAGGTTTCTAGAAGGAAGGTTTATTTATTATTTATTTTTTTTTTTGGAAATAAAAGAAGTACTACTCAGATATGCAAGACCTCAATCAGCTAAGCAATAACCAGCAGTGGGCAACCTTTTCCTGCAGTGTGCAACATTATGTTTAAATGTGTGTTGTATGCCACAGAGGCACACACCCCCAGGGGCTCACATCTGGAGAGTATGGGCTTGGCACACCCAGGGTCCTGAGCTGGATATCATCATTCTTCTCTTTCTTGGTGATTCCTTTCGACTTTTCTTTCTTTCTCTGGTGCAGCATAAGCCTCAAGCTTCCTTGCACCATATGGCTAATAATAATAATAATAAAATATCCATAAGCTATCGGCACTAATATCAGAATCAGTTCCTCCACCACACTACTGATCTTCACCACCAAATGTTTGTTTGCAGTACGGTTTTAGGTGCATCAAAAACTTAGGCCATATTGTGCTATGGCCTAAGTTTGTAAATTGCAGATGTTCTGTGGTTGATTTTCTGGATGAAATTTACATTTATAAATGTGAATCCATGAAAACCCATATTAAATTCATTTTATAAATCTAATTAAATGTCTGCCCTTAAAGAATTCACTAGCACAATATGTACATTAAATGAATGCTAAAAAGGGTAAATGTGAACTGTGGGTTCCCATCAAGTTGAAATCGGGGCTTATAATTTTTTGCAATAAAAGTGGAGTTTAAACTATAAATTAATTTCTGATTTTATTTACTTTTTTTTTCTTTTACTTTTTACTTTTACTTTTTTTTTTTTGTCTAAACATATACTAAGTGCATGCAGTAACGTGTATGTGTGTATATACACACACACATATATATATTTCTCACTGCCTGCCCCTCGAACTCCTCATTTCCTTGTTAGTTCTCTGTTCTCTTTTCAGAACATGCCTGGCCCAAAAATAACCTTTTGTTTCATTAAGCCTGTAAAACTGAATAAATTTCAATGTATTTCTGTAATTCTTCTGAACTTTCTCACCTTCAGGTTCTACATGTCCTGTAGGTGTAAAATATGCAAATAAATAAATCGGTTAACCAATTCTGTAAAGTTAGTGAAGTTAGCCTTGCAAGTGAAGAAAACTTTGGTTGTTACAAAAACTCTGCAAGCAATCTTATTTATTCATTTATGGTTATTTAAAAAAAAAAAAAAAGAAAGAAAACATGTCCCATTAAACTGTTTCCAGCTTATATTTACACAGTTCTACGGTTAAGAATAAATAAATAAAAGAACTCAAGATCACAGCAGAGTTAATTTTGCATTCATCATTCACTGATACTGCAATTAAAACATCCACAAGGGGTCTCTGTGATTATTTTATTAATATTATTTTGATGACGAGTTCTCTCGAGAAGCATTATTTCAACACATAACCATATGGTCACATATGGTTCGATAAAGCATATGGTCTGAATAATATAATGAACAGGTTAAAACAACGATCAATTAAAAACTTTATACTGTAACTTCGCTTCAATAGCAATTATTACTGCTTTGACACCATTCCCTACGAAGAGAAAAATTATACAAGAAACACAAATCAATATTATTTATGCATACCTCATATGTTGTATCGACCTTAGCATATTTTGAATAATCATTTGCCACTTCATATGCATAATCACTCATTAATTTCACACTGCCTCTTTCTGAAGAGGTTATACTTATAAAGACATCCTGTTGGGAAGTTGGATCATTTGAAGTGGGCGTAACCGACTTTAAGGAGTTAGTTTTACTACAGTTGACAGATAAATCCCCAACAGCTGCCATTTTGACATAGCAATATTCTTCAAGACCTCTAGTGGCAACTTAGACAAGGCAGTTGTGACAATTGTTGCTATCAGACAATGAATTGACCTAGAATCTGGGTTACTGAAATCTAGCAGAATACTGTACAGCAGTGGTCTCAAACTGGCGGCCTGCGGGCCGCATCCGGCCCCCGAAGCAATTTTTCACGGCCCGCAAATACATTTCAATTATGTATTTGTTGTAAATACGGTGCTTATATTCACTCTCATTTTGTTAAAAAATAATTCTGGCCCGTCAGCTGCTTTCAGATCGTGCATAAGGCCCGCATGCAATTTGAGTTTGAGACCACTGCTGTACAGTATAGAAACCACGCGATTTAGAGATTTGTTGTGAGATTCAGAATCTCACTAAGTTGGTAGTCCGAATTATAAAATATAATTAGGCGATATGTAGATATAATTCGCAGAGCTGTAAAATTACTCAGCACACTTCGACCATTTTGAAGTGAGTATTCAATAAAATACAATACAGTTTTAATCAAAAATTTGAACGAGTCGTTTTCTTTGTAGGTCTCGATAAATATGAAAGTTTACTTAAAAAACTACTCGTTACCCAGTAACACATTACAGAAAAAGTTTTTTTTTTTGGCTGATGCTGTATAAGCTTGCTTTCTTGCATTATATGCTTCTACTAATGCTAATGCTAAAAGGCTGCAGTCCTGCAAATTGTGGCTTCTGAAGACTAAGCATCCGATTGTTTAAAGCTAAGACTAAGTTTAAGGCTAAGACTAAGTCTGAAAACTAAGCAACCGATTGGGGTGTAAATGGATGCATTAAACACCTTAAAGTTTAGATGATCTGATTTGGGTGTCTAAGGCATTGAATGGATTGAGAAAACTCTGCTGATGACGGCATTATTTCTCATTCTCTGACCACACACATGGGGTGGACATAGATTCAAATTCAGGAAGGATAGTTGCAGTCGTATTCCTTCAGCCAGCGGGTAGTTGATTGTTTGAACAAACTTCTATCTGTTGTTTGGAGATGGGTAGTTTGAATAAATTCAAGGAGGAACCAGATTGAAGGGATGGAACAGGTGTTTGGGATGTTTTTTTTTTCTTTTTTCTTTTGGCTGATGCTTTATAAGCTTGCTTTCTTATGCCTGATTGACGATCGCTAATGTGAATCCGGGCAATATCTATCTATCGGTAATATCTTGACTTATATTACTCATCTTTGGACAAATTTCACTGAGAGGTTTGGTAAAACTCAAGCACTTGCTCTCGACATTTCCGCTGTTTTTCTCATCTATATAAATGACCTTTCATTGACTAGAAATTCTGTGCATAATTTTGCTCATAGTACACTATATTCCACCAAGGCAGGTTCTTGGGGGATGTGAGTACAGTGGGTGAGAAGCATCCAGACTCAGTACAAATAGAAATAGATTTATAATTTCATCAAAATCATGTAAGGGGCCAACATACCAGTATTCGCTCCTGAATCCTCTGCATGTAGGGTCAACCCAGAGTAGTAGTAGTAGTAATAGTAGTAGTGGCATGTGATGCAAGAAAGCAAATGTATGAGCTTATGCAGCATCAGCCAAAAAAAAAAAAAAAAAAAAATCACACCATTCCCTCCAAATGCCTGTCCAGTTCCTCCTTAAATTTATTCAACCTATCAACTTCCACAACGACAGATGGAAGTTTGTTCCAGCAATTAACCACCCGCTGGCTAAAGGCAAATTTCCGCACATCTATTCTACATCTGTCTTTTCTTAATTTGAATTTATGCCTCCTTAGGTTCGTAATTTGAACAAGTGGAAGGATCCCATCAGAATTCAGCGTGCTCAACCCATTCAAGGCCTTATATACCTCATTCAGATCACCGCGCAGGTGCCTAGTCTCCAGCCACTGCAATTTGCAGAACTTAAGCCTCTCTTGGTAAGAGGATCCCTTCATTCCCCTCACCAATCTTGTTGCCCTTCTCTGTACACGCTCAAGTAAATCTACATCCTTCCTAAAATGAGGCCTCCAGACCTGTACGCAGTACTCAAGGCGTGGCCTGACCATTGCCTTATACAGAGGGATAATCACCTCCTTTTCCCTGCTAGCAAAATTCCTATATATCATTGACAAAACCCCATGACCTGCCCTGGTAGCCTGTCTACATTGCTCAGAGAACTTCATATCTGACTGCACAATTACTCCCAGGTCTTTTTCATTTTCTACCACCTTAAGTGCAGTACCACACAGTTGGTACGTTTCTCTGGGGTTACTTCTACCCATATGCAGTACTTTGCATTTGTCAAGGTTAAACTTCAGTTGCCACTCTTTAGCCCATCTGCCCAAATTATCTAGATCCTGTTGCAGTAGCACACTGCCATTACTGTCATTAACAACCCTGCCAACTTTTGTATCATCTGCAAACTTCGACATTAAGCCTAATATACCTTCATCAATATCATTGATAAATATACAAAACAACAGTGGACCTAACACCGAACCCTGTGGGACTCCACTAATAACATTAGTCCAAGAAGAGCAGCACCCATTGATTACCACCCTCTGTCTTCTCCCACTTAACCATCCTTTTATCCATTGTAGCAACTTACCCTTAATACCATTCTGCTCCGATTTGTACAATAGTCTTCCATGCGCAACAGTGTCAAAAGCTTTCCTGAAATACAAATATATGATATCAAAATTATTTTTTGCATCCAGTTCCTTTGTAACCACATCATAATATCCTATCAAATTTGTCAGACAAGACTTTCCCTTAACAAACCCATGCTGTGTCTAAATTATTGCTGCAGTCTTGTCTAGATGATCCTGCAATGCATCTTTAACCAGCGACTCCATTATTTTACCCGGAACAGAAGTTAAACTAACTTCTGTTCCGGGTTAAGCACCCTGCTACAATTTGATAACCTTCTGCCATTTTCAAACCTTAATAACTCCTCATGTGTGAATGTAAATGCAAAATACTCATTCAGTTTGTTTGCAATCTGAGCAGGATCATCAACAGTCGAACCATCGATGTCAAGTGGACCAATCAGATTTCCCCTTCCTTTTAGAGTTTATATAAGTAAAGAAATCCTTGCTGTTTTTCTTAGCATCTTTTGCCAAGGATTTCTCGTAATCTGCCTTCGCCTGCCGAACCTCCTTTGTGACCTGATTACAGATTAACTTATATCTGCCATAGGCTTCTGAGTCGCTTGATAATTTATATGCATCCCATGCATTTTTCTTCTCTGTTACGAGTCTCTTTATGAAACTTTTAGTAGCTTCCACGATTAATTCCTTGAATGCTTCCCACTTAGAATTTACTGTTGGTAACATCGTCAGTTGATCCCACTGTACAGAATTTAAAAACTGTCGGAGACCACTGTACTCGCCTTTACGGAAGCAAAAACCCTTTCCTTTACCCCTGATGGTAATTAAATCTTTAAGTAAATCCCACGTCAGTACACTGTGATCACTGCCACCTAGTGGTTCTTTTATCTGCAAATTCCTAATACATGAATGATCACTGCTGATAACCAGATCAAGAGTATTACTTTCTCTGGTTGCCTCTCGAACATGCTGCTGCAGAAAACAATCATCCAATAAATCCACAAAAGTCTGACTAATGTGTGAGTGCCCAACCCACAAGTTCCAGTCAATATCTGGGAAGTTAAAATCCCCCATTATAAGACATTCCGATTTACTAGCCCACTCTATTTCTCTGTACAATTGTTCATTGTACTCATTCAAGTCATTAGGCCTATAACACACTCCTACTCTAATTTTTGCTTTCGCAGTGCTTATGTCACACCAAACTGACTCAACAGTGCACTGTTCATCTATATCAACTGGATGCACTTCTTTTGATTTTATATTTTTCTTTATTAACAGCATAACACCTCCTCCCTTCCTATCCTGTCTATCCTTTCTGTACATATTGTACTCCCCAAATTCCAGTTCGGCATTCCTTATATCTGTGTGACACCACGTCTCTGATATCCCAAGAATATCCGCCTTTGATGTCTTGACCAACACTTCAAATTCATCAAATTTATTTACTATACTTCTAGCATTGGTATACATGCAAGTATACATGCACCTATTCCTATTCCCAGCCACTCTAACACATCCCATATACCCACCTGTTTCACGATGACTGACATCCGTCCCTGAAACCCCCAACACCCCTCGCTCCAGGTCGCTACTTATTCTAATAGAAGTATCTGAGATGGTCCCTGTATTCCGTCTTCTGGTTTGACAAACACTGTTCCATTCAAACAGCCTGCAACTTCTCGAATATCAATGTCCATTCCCAATTTCTTAAATGCTGATTCCAGATAATTTTGAAGTGAGTAGAAGAAACCGTAGTTAACTTTATTCCTTATAAAACCCTGTCCTGCGTTATTTCTTGTTAAATAAAATAAAAATAGTCTGCCGCAGAACATAACAAAAATATTCTAAACAGCTGCTAATTCCGTAAACATCACAAGTAAGTCAGGGGCTCACATCTGGTGAGTATGGGCTTGGCACACCCAGGGTCCTGAGCTGGATATCATCATTTTTCTCTTTCTTGGTGATTCCCTTCTACTTTTCGCTCTCTCTCTCTCTCTCTCTCTCTCTCTCTCTCTCTCTCTCTCAGGGTAACTCGGGAATTTTTTTTTGTTTTTGGCTGGTGCAGCATAAGCCTCAGGCTTCCTTGCATCATATAGTTAATAATAATAATAATAATAATAATAATAATAATAATAAGTCCTACCATAGAATATTAAACTGAATTAAGACAGGCTTCCTCGAAACTTGTCTTAATTCAGTTTAATAATGACCTTTCCCTTAAAACTTCAGGATAAGGCGACTCTAAACTGCGTGTATTCTGCAGTCAATTTGCTTGTTTATTGGACGAAAAATCAGAGCTTTCGGAAAAAAAAAAAACATTTAACCCTCACCTGAAACAGATTCCCTTAGCCACGTTGTCAAAAAAAAACCCCATAAAATTTCCAACGTCATTGATGTTATGAATATCCTAAAACACACAGTAAGATTCTAAAGCAGGCGTTTTCCACCCGGTATGGAGAGGCTGGTATAATTACCATACGTATCTATTCTGCTATCCAAGAGGGACACCCTATTTTCTGCCACACAGAGATTCAGCTTCTGCTGCTTGGCTTTTCTACGGATATTCCCATGGTAACTGATATACAGAATTAGCATCAGTAATTCTGGCCAGGGGCAGAATTCCAAAAAGGGGAGGGCTGAAGCAGTTAAAGCAGTGCTGCAGGAAATTATTAAACTTTGATCATGAGGTAGGTCTCCAGGAGTAAAAGAAAAAATCCACATTATTTTGATCATAGGGGACTGTAGCCACTTAGCCTTACTCGAGAACCGCCGAACTCTTCCAGCCCAGTTCCAAACATGCGTCTCAACTAGTCAACATACATTCAGAGTTCAACTCTGACAAATTCAGTAGGGACGATCGCTTCTCTCCCCCCTATCCCGTCCCCATTCCCAGAGCCTGAATATATTGGATTAAATACTGTGTTTTAGGGTATTAGATTATTGTTAGCTAATATATCATCATTGTTATAACGCCCCCCCCCCTCAGATAAACAGCCCGGACCTGACCCTGGTTTAACTCTAAACTCGTTAAATATCCGTTTCCTCTTATTCATTTGTCCACTTTACTTCTGTTATTTGAAATAACTTTCCTTCCTGTATAATATCCTAAATATTACAACCTACAGAAAATCAAAATCAAGCACTATCTTCATCTGTTGTCTTCCCCACCTTCAACGTACACGCAATACCAGAGTACAATAGGTTATATTACATTTCGTGTGTTCGGTCACCATAACGAAGAAAAAAAAAATACAGGTTTTTAAAACAGAAAAAAAAATTGTCATTTTTAGGACGTTTAGTTTCTCAAAAATATACCATAATGTCACCATAACGAAGAAAAAAGATATATAGAAATAGATATAGGTTTTTAAAACAAAAAAAAATGTCATTTTTTAGAACGTTTAGTTTCTCAAAAATATATGTTAAGTAAGCGATCTTAATGTTCAAGTTAACATCCTCATGAAAATTTTTATTCTAATGGGTTTTTTTTCCTTTTTTTTTTTTTTTTTTTTACTAACGTTCTTCATTTTTGAATCAACACATCTTTTCCATTGGATATTTATCTAGTTCGTTGCAGGACAATAAACTTATATTTTCCGATCCTATTTTTAGTGGAGATCTTTAAAATGTCTGGATGGGACAGACCACTTTTGATTAAATTAACCGGGTTTTTTTTTTTTTTATTCCTTTTGTAAGCAAACATTTTGCAGCGCAGAATTCTGATTCACCGAAACTTGCACCACAACATCAAATTTCATGTAAATATTTACATTAAAAAATGGTTGTAATTTAATCTTTGAACATCAGTGAAATTGCAAAAATAGCAAGAAAACGAGTCATTTATCTTGGCAGCTGCATTTACCCCAGAGGTTCACATCTGGTGAGCTTGGCAAACCCAGGGTGCTCAGTTGAATATAATCATTCTTCTCTTTCTTGCTTTCTTGATGATTCCCTTCTCTCTCTCTCTCTCTCTCTCTCTCTCTCTCTCTCTCTCTCTCTCTCTCTCACACACACACACAGAGTAACGCGAGAATTTTTTTTTTTTTTTTTTGGCTGGTGCAGCATAAGCCTCAGGCTTCCTTGCACCATATGGCTAATAATAATAATAATTACAATATGTATTTGAAAATGCGAACTTAAACATGTACAGTAAACACACCTGTGCTTATTTACAGTGCGAACATTGGAGACCACTAGGGAAGTGAGCAAATTATCGAATACTTTGCCTACAGTCAGTAACAAGGTCACGCACAAAGTATAGGCAGTCCTTTATTTAGGTGATGAATGAGTTCCTGAAAACCATCGTTTCCTTGGAAATCTTCAACTGAATTTCATTTTCGTATAAACTTTTGTGTTATCACTGGGTATATTCTTTACTCACGTTTTTTTTTTTTTTTTTTTTTTGGAAACAAAAATTTAAGCGCCAGTGCGTGATGCATTATCGATAAATACATTGCTGATAAACATTAATTTCCTTAACTGTGCCAGGACCTTATGTCATTGCATCATAAAATCAGTTTGTATAATGAATACAAGTTATAATTTGTATTCATATTCTTTGTATCCCTTGGTATGGTCTTTTTTATCTTTATATAGTTCCTTGTAGTAGAGAGGGTGAGGTTTCTATTCCACATGGCTGGTGTTCAAGAGTGCAACCATTGTTCGCTCAGTGGCATATCCGAGAGGGAGCGATCGTCTCCTCCTACATCAGCCACTGGATCGTCTTCGACTAGAGCTTCAGTAAACTGGTGTTGTTAAAATTTTTACAGGGCTCCAAGTCACATGTTCATGGCACCAGTTTAGAAGAGCTCTGCGGTGGTTTGGGATTAATAGGATACAAACTACTGGCTTCCTTGCGTAGAGTCCACTTGAATTGAGCCTTCTTAACAAAGTCCGGTTGTAAATGTTTTCCCCGCAGAAACCTTAAAAGACAGTTGATGACACATACATCATAGGGTCCTGTCTTGTTGTTAGAGCCGGACAGCAGTCTGTTCTGGGTGACGTAGCCCTTGGGCGACCTTGGCTAGCTCTTCTTGTAATGGTTCCTGTCTCTTGAAATTGCTTCTATAGTGCCGAGATGAAACTGCGTGATACATTAAGTCAACGTACTACTCCGCCTGTGACTGCACAGCTTCAAGTCGTCCAAAGGCCAGCCATCTCAAAGAATCATCTAAATGACGATGACTTGCCATCTTGAGTACTGGAGATGTAGCTATGTATGTGACTGACATGTGGTTCCTAATGCCATTGTAATGGTTATAGTATAGTGATCGCTGCTGAGAGGATCTCTGTATACTGACCAATCAAGTATTGGAAATAATGTTTGGAGAGCATATAGACAAGCTGATAGCTATGCTATTTCCCGATGAAAGATGCGTATATGCATGTATACTGCCGTTCAACAACGTTAATTCATTTTCTTCTCTCCATTTTTCAATTTGTCTTCCTCTCCCAGTCCAAAGTTGTGTTGTCCCACACAGGGCTATGTCTGTTGAGGTCCTTCAGTATAGAAAAGGGGATAGGTAACTGCATTACTATGTCTTCTAAATCCTGTTGTAGTAATTCTTGGTTTGGTGGGACATACATGCACTGTCATAACTGTTATGAAGGATATAGTAGCTATGCTTATTGAAACCGCTTCAAGGGTGGTGTTTGGCGGGACAATCTGGGAAGGAATGAGAGAATTTACTAGTATTGTTACACCACCATGAATCGTGCCGCCTGTTACACTGTCTTTTCGATATGCAGTATAGTTATTGTTTATATTCCAGCAGGATCACCAGGTCAGTGGAGCTTACAATAAATCAATTAATACAAACGTTAATCATATTTAGCAGTTACGTGCTTGAACCCCGGTCCACTCAAGGAACGCGGAGCGAGTGCTACTGCACTCCCGCTCCTGACCGCTCGACTACGTCAGGCCTAATTGAGGTAGAGTCTTGAAGTTTGAGATATGATTCTTGTAAGCAAAGACATAGCAGAGAATGCTGTGCAATGAGATCATATGAATCATCACGATTCTTCTCTTTCTTGGTGATTCCCCTCTACTTTTGATACTCTCTCTCTCTCTCTGTCAGGGTGACTCGGGAATTTTTTTTTTTTTTTTTTTTTTTTGGCTGGTGCAGCATAAGCCTCAGGCTTCCTTGCACCATATGGCTAATAATAATATAATAATAATATAATGTTTGTTAGTACGGAATCTTGCGCAATTCCATTGGATTATGGTTTTCATTATTTGTTTTTGGAGAGGTTTCAGTCTGTTTCCTAGACGCTGTTTTAAATCTTTCAAACATGGGGTTTCCCTTTTTGTGGAAATATGGTTTCCCGGTATCCATCTGTTCATTCACAAAAATCTCTAGTACAGTACTGATTTGTCTCCTTGGTTAGTTGCTTTTGTCTCCATTTGTTAGGGTGCTTCTGGATTATGATATTAGGTTTTTCCTGAGGTGGTTTTCGCTTTTGAGTGTTTTGCATCGGGTGGTACAGATAGTGGTGTGTTAATAAGTTTCACTTGATGTTTTGGCTGGGATGTTATAAGTAGTGCGCGTGCCCAGTCTGAAATGGACTTCTTTGGAGGATTTGTGAATCTGTTTGGATCTCTCTCGTACGCAGATTTCTATGGCCTGTGCACCGGAAGGTCAATTTATGATAACTGGGAGTACAGTTCTCTTAGTTTCCTGGTAGTTGACATATTATTCTACTTTATATCGTATCTGGTTTTCTCTTTTCCGATATTCACGGTTTTTGGAATAGGCGGAGAGGTCCCCCTTGCAGTTTGGACGTTTTAGTTGCTCAACTGGACAGTTCTGAACGATGTGTTCTTGAGATCCACAGTTGCAACAGATAGCAACTCCAAATCATGTCATTTGTGATGACCATACTTCTGGCAGTAGCGGAGAGGATTTCGAATGTATAGTCTGACGTTACAATTTAGATATCCGGCCTTCACCGATGTAGGTGGTTTGGAAGTGTTAAAGGTCAGAATGAGATTTCTAGTTAGGGTAATAGTAGCATAGCGTTTTGTGAAAGGTGCCACCGGTGGTTTCCCATATCTGCGCCATGGTACTTTGCAAAGAAGTACAGAATCTCTGTAAGAGCCATAAAAAGTGTAATGTCTAGTTTCTGTCAGAGTAGCGTTGTGTTTTGTTGTTCTGTCTCTGGCTGCTTGGCCGCAGAGCCCCTGTTGGGACCACACGTTGCCCGCACACCACCACTGGGGAGTGAGCCAGGCTGCCCGTCATACTCTGGCTGGCCTTTGCCAGGGTTGCCGGGGCTTCCTGGCAGAGGCCAAGTTTAAAAAAAAAAAAAAAAAGGAAACATAGAACATGGGTACAGGTTAGAAAGGACAGAAAGAGGAGTAAAGGAGTGCGGACTGAAAGTTGAGAGGAATCTGCTCTTTGTGAGGCGAAAATTGGGGTCTGGAAGTGGGAGTTAAAGTTGCAGGGACAGGTGCCCCTGCATGATCACCAGAGGCCAGTGGACTCTGTATCCTGCACTCAGAGAGTGCCAGCAATCCCGCACCTGTACAGTGCCAGCAGCATACAACCCTTGTCGGTTGGAGTCTAAATCCCACACTCAGGAGTTCTCCAGAGTGCCAGCAATCTCGCACCAGAACGGTGCCGGCTGATCCTACCCTATAAGGGGATTGCAGTATCCCGCACCAGAATGGTGCCAGCAGTGTTCTTACTCTTAAAGGATTTGCAAGTTGTCAGGGCAGTATCCTCTAGCAGAGAAGGAGCTAACCCATGCCTGTCTGATTCAGGCCTTGGGCAGCATGATTCAACATTGTTCTCATTTCAGCGATCTGGCTCGCCTCAGTGCGTAGATTTCCTGCGCATACACGGTTAGTGCCGTGTACATGTTTTCATCAAGCAGCAGCGAGGACTCCTGATTACGTGGATTCATTTGAATCCACGTAATCTTACTGCAAAGTTAGTTACTTTTACTGCAAGCTACTTTTACTGCAGTTACTTTTACTGCAAAGTAACAAATTTGAGTCTACTGTTGTCATAGGCAGGGCACTCATACATGAGAAGTCCCCAGGACTCTTCTTCTCCACAATGGCACAGCGGATCTCTTTCAATTCCCACAGCTGTAAGTTTCTCACAGAAGCGGGGCCGTGTCCAATGATAATAAATTCCATGAGACCAGGCGAGAACCAGAGAGGGGGCTCTGGGTGAGTTTGGTTTATAGTTGGGAGGAATTTGGGTTTTTCGGGCAAATCGACCAGATAACACATGCAATTTACAGACCCAGACACATGGTTAGTTGAATTAATATTCTGGGTGACCTTAATAAAAAGTTTTTTTTTCATTTTTTTAGTTTCAATATTATCATTATCCTCATTTTTCTGACTCAAAGGAGTCACACATCATGTTTGGATCACTCATGTTTGCTCCTTTTTAGCACTGGGAGTGAGAGCTTTTCCTCCCAGGTTTCCGGCCCCACCACCGGGTGAAAGGAGTGGTGCCACCTAGTGAACAAGTGGAAGCAGATTAGTAGTACAGTTAGTGTATAAATAAAAGAAACGTGTCTTTCCTTTTTTTTTTTGTTTTAGGGCTTTAAAACTATTAACTATTATACTAGGTCACCTGGAAGTTATTTTTAACTACTGTACTCATGTGTATTGTATCTACATATTGCATGTAGATTTGCCTGCATTGCTGGACGAAAACCCCTAGTTTTTTCGGGGGAGGAAACCATGCTATCTACGCTTGAGACAGACTAACTCAGCCACGGAATGAAAAAAGTCCACAAAAGTTCATTGCGTCATCGACGGGATTCGAACCCGTGTCTTTTCTACCCGATGTGGGTAGGACAGTGACGATTCCGCGTGCAGACTAGTACGGCTTTAGGAGCATCAGCAATTAATGTCATATTGCTCCGTGTAGATTGGCTGTAAACTGCGTGTGTTCGGAGGTCGCTTTTCTGTTTGCCGCCAAAAAAACGAGTTTACGGGATCAAAAACCATGCTACCCTCTCCTGAGACCAACTAATTCAGCCACGTTGTGAAACAGTCCAATAAAAATTTCTCAGGTCATCGACCTCAGGTCTTTTGCATCCGTACGGCGATCCTACCAACTGTGCTACCCTCGAGGGCATCTTTTCTTTCTTAGGAACTTTTGTGCTGATACTTTTTAGGCACCTATATATATATATATATATATATATTAACCAGAGGGGCTTACATCTGATGAGTATGGGCTTGGCACACACAGGGTCCTGAGCTGGATATCATAATTTTTCTCTTTCTTGGTGATTCCCTTCTACTTCATACCCTTGCTCTGTCTCTCTTTCTTTCTCTCTCTCTGTCTCTCTCTCTCTCTCTCTCTTTCTCTCTCTCAAGGGTAACTCAGAATTTTTTTTTTTTTTTGGCTGGTGCAGAATAAGCCTCAGGCTTCCTTGCACCATATGGCTAATAATAATAATAAATAGGGGGCTTCGCCCCCTGCTCGCTGCTTTTGATAAAATAAAATAAAATACTTACAGAAGATTTCGACTCTGTGTGTGTCTCTTCCTCAGCTATGAATACATAAATACGTTACTATATCTATGTAATATCGGTGTAGATACACCATAGACAATACTCAAAGAAAAACTACGATAATAGTGTAAAAGGCATCATTTCGAAAATCTGTATCTCATATTGTACTCATCCTTTTCAACAAGTTACCATGCATTGCACTACCTCAAATAAGTAACTCTTCACTAATAGAGAAGACTATTGTCACTTATTCTCTGTGGGCACCACCACCACCCAGACGGCACCGTTTCAAAGCTAATTGGCTTTTCATCGGTAGGCGCTTTTCACACTACGATTGTAGTTTTTCTTTAAGAGTTGTCTATGATGTATCTACACAGATATTATATAGATATAGAATCTGAAACTTTTAAAATGTTATGCCTTGTTGCCTTTAGTTTATTTAAATAAATACGTTACATACGGAAATCAGGAATGGTACCGGGTAGTCATGTTAGATAAACACAGCGCGTGACCACGCTTAAACAGAAGTTTGTTTTACCATAGTAAAACAAGCGTCTGTTGCGTATTTTAGTATTTGTTACGTATTACACGTAATCCGCATCTCTCTTCTCCCATTGGCTGAATAAATGTATATCAGATCAGATTAATGCCATCAATTGTAGCTTAAACATTACATCAGTCTGTAATCTAATTACTGCTATAGGAGTATAATTGGTACTATATAGGTACTCAAAGAGTATTAAAACATTGGCATAAAAGTTCTAAGCGTGCCATAAGGCCAAAAGAACTGATAAAGACTAATATACTTTTGTTGGTTTACATTTCTATACCCAATAAATAAACATATAATATATAAAAAAATAATGATTATGTAGCTAATTATTGATAATCGGATACATTGAATGGCACTTTTTAGAGGGCTAACACCATTCAATACATCCCACCAATAATTAGCAAGGCTATCTGTTTCTGATTGTTATCTGCCTGTTTAACTAGGTCCAAATTATAAACATAAAGGCAATCTAGGCTAAACTTTAAATTTAATAGCAAACAGGTAAGATAACAGCTAGCCCAACAGATAGCTTTGAAACAAATAACACAGAAAAAGAGTGCCAACCAGTGAAGTGAAAATTATGGTTGGCACTCTTTTTCTGTATTATTTGATTCAAAGCTATCGAAGAGAGAGAGAGAGAGAGAGAGAGAGAGAGAGAGAGAGAGAGAGAGAGAGAGAGAGAGAGAGAGAGAGAGAGAGAGAGAGAGGAGGGGGGGCGGAATATTACATCACATTGTCTTGTGTGTTGGTCGGTATCGTTGATGACTTTAGTAGGACGGATGTTATTGCTTATATCGTTTCATTTACGTTCTTCTTTGTACGCATATATGTATATAAGTTAACAAATTTTATATAATTATGGGTTCTAAAGAATTGAAAGAAAACACGTTACTTTAACAATCATTAACAATCTCAGAGTGATAGAACAACTTGAAAATGGTGTTCTTGGAAAAAAAAAATGCTGAAAAATTTGGTATTGGCCAACAGTGGTATTGGCCAAAAGGTGTGTCCGATATTAAAAGATAAAAAAGAATCCATAAATACATTTGCTTTAATATTCGATGTGTGGGAGTGATAAAAGCAGTGTATCAAATAGACAGACATTAAAAAAGCTAAAAGAAGTGTTGCTGGACGAAGCTAAGTGGTATTCACAGCAATGATCAAGTGACGTTGACGTCGCACGCCAACGTCACCTAATAAATGTATCAATAGATAATACATTTATCCATCGATAGATGGATAAACGTATTGCATTTTTATAGTTTTTAAATAAAGGCTCTACAGTGATTTTTTTTATTTATTTTCATCAGCACTACGTATATCATTAAATTTTCCATTTATTTGTGTTCTATGGGTGTTTTTTTTTTTTTTTTCTTTTAAGGCTATCTTGACATAGGGTGAAAAAAAATTATGGAGGTCCTAAAGTCTCGAAACTTTATTAGACAGTTGAGCAGGCAACTTGAGTAGTAGAGACCGGCTAATTTTCGTAAAGTCGGTCAAATGCTACTAATTTATTGTGATTTTTTTCTTGTAGTGGATCTGCGTTCTCATTATGGATTTAAAATAAATTTTGTGGATTTTTTTCCCAAATGGATAGTATAGGCTATTTTTGGAATATTAAATTTTAATACTTGAAGGCAGAAGAATTTGGTTACCTGGGGTTTTCTTCAGGAAAGGCTGCATCCTGGTGAGATGTAATTCGAACGAAGAAAAAAGCAAGTTTTTATCCTAAACTCTTGCATGGGGAGTAATTATAAGTATAAAGGGATGTTAAGGCTATCTTTTGTTTCATTAAATCGGATTATCGCTTAATCCGGATGACCTCTCCCCAATTAATCCGGATTAGCGAGAGTTTAATATATATATATACACACAGTAGAGAATTTGCTTCAAACTCTAGAAATATATAGTGCTCTATTCACGATAGAAATCGCCTTATAATCGCAGATAAATCACTTGATCACTAGAAATGCTTGTCACTCGGGGTCCTTCCAACAGGATAATGCACCATGGCACAAGGCCAAATTGTACAGAACTGGTTCTAAGTACATCGTTTATAATCCTTTTGGCTTTTCCAAACCTAGCCCTCACCTCCACGAATATATTTTTGTTTTTGTTTTTTTAACATAGGCCCTAACCACTGAAATGTCAGGAAACTAGGTGGCAGGGCCTGTCAGAGTAAAATACAGAGCTACTGGGTACCTGGTCTGCCTCTGGGGTTTTAGCCATTTAGCCATTGGGTCCCTATTGGAACCCAATGGCTAAATGACCAGAAGAACAACGGTACATAACACTACACATATACATAGCCCACACACTTTTGAATCTCTGGCCTTAACAGTGACCTGTGACACACAACAATGTATAAAACGCGGAGATGGGGGAACCCCCTGGTGCCGTTCGACACGAAAACACTTTACATTAATAAAATAAAAATGTCACATAAATTGATATAAAAAGATTGCCCATACCTCGTTGTAATTATTCCTTCAGAAGAATAATTGATATATTTTTTAAACCCTCCAATGTTTTGATCTGAAGTAGATTCATTGATATGCTGTCTGATATTAGGCATACATTTAAATTCACGTATAATGTCAACAAGTATTTTCTCTCATCTTCTCAACCTTCAACCCATGCACGGTTCTAAGTATTGTAGGTTCTAATACCTCTCGTGTACAACGTTATTCGAGTTGTTCTCTGAGGTCGATTGTTGCCATACGAAGTAGAGATAGAATGAATAACAAATAATATGTATTATTATTATTAATTAATAGACTAAAGAAAGAAACATGTTGTGTCTCTTTCCAAATGCAATAACAGCCTGTAAAATTCATCGTAACCCTGTCTTGTCTGAATCAGTGGCTTTCAGGGAACGTAGGTTTTCAAAATTAATAAAAAGTTATTCATGATCTACAACGACCAGCAGCGACAGGGAATTATGTACGGACTTAGCAATGATTTCAATTAAAAGAGATATTTATAGAAAGCTACCTTGATCAGTTTTTTTTTTTTTACTTTATAAGTACTTTATAATAACATCAAATAATGTACTTTCTTCTATACTTATGTTATTCTTTATTTTGTATTTAATATATGTATTTTGTTTGTCGAATTACCAATGTAATTCAGACAAACAAAAGGGCGAGTCATATACTGTACCTGTTTGATTTCTGTATTTTTATGAATTTCATATTACAATAAAAATTTGTTAGTGTCAAATTATATGAATAGCAATTTCTGTTTTTCTGATTATCTAAATCTCGCTAATAAATAAAATGTATGTAATTTTTATTGCAAGAGTTGTTACAATGCTTTGCAATAGACTCACCACAGCCAGTAGCTAGGGATTTAACAAACAAGGCTGAGAAATACTGTGCTGAATTAAATTTATTCAAATAAAGAAATTAATAAAGCCGTTTGAAACAGATAATGCTATACGTTCAATCGGTCCAAGGAGCAAAGAGCAAATTATATGAAAATGAAATTTACAGTTAAATATGATAAATACAGAAGGAGAAAAAAGAGTCTTGACAGTACCCTTACTGAAATATCAGGCATTAGCCAGAGCAAATATGAGCATTGCAGGCCTTAGACATTATTCTCAGTGGAGTTGTAACACATCCTCACACGAAAGAAAGGATGAGTATGAGTATGTTGGATGAGTATGATGTGCTAGTCATTGATTTTGGACCAAAGTATCGTGTGCACTTGGGAGCCCAAGTGCATGCTTGGTTTAGGAATCCCCCTTTCTTTTCTTTAACTGTTAAAAATATTTAAGAAATTATTATGGGCTCTTCTTTGTCGGGGGCCTGGGCTTATCGCATCCAGTGCACAGTCCTCCCTGTTTTGTACGGCCCTGGGTGCACAAACTACATATTCAATCAGAAGGCATGGCAACGGTACTGTCAAATTCCAAAATTTGGCGCCGATATTGCTTATCTGTGATGAATATTTGCACCGAAGGACTGGGATACAGAAACATTTGGGCTGGTAGGAACCGATCTGACATATGAAACCTGTTCACAATACTTAAATGACTGTGAAGGATGGTACTGGAATTCTCCATACACACATATCCTAGATGTTTCGGCAAAAATCTCAGTAATCATTTTTAGGGTGCACAAGAGTCTCTTTTCATGAACTAGTGTGAACAGCGGCGTGATTCTTATAGACTTAACCAAGATGGTGTTGCGGTGGAGGGAAGATTCAGACCCCTCCAAGATCTAAACTGCGAAAAGAACTACGAAGTTTAACATAAACCGGATATATTTATTTTGTTTTTTAGATGTTTCCATGTTTCAGACCCACAGCAGGTGTTGCTTAGCATGCCAGCACATGCAGGAAACTTTTACTAAGAGCCCATGAAGGTAGCAACTGAAGCGCAGCTTGGTATTAAAAACCTCGTTAAGGTCACCCATTAAGAACCAAGAAAAAATTTTAAATTTAAAATTCCTTAAGAAAATTCTTGAATTCCAAAGATGGATAAGAGAATAAGCATGATATTGTGGAGTACCGTACTCAAAATAAAAATATTAATCACACAGTGGAAAATGTCATTGATATTTTTATATTAATGACATTAATATAAATATTAATGATATTTGTCGTTAATACCAAACGAAGTACAAATTTATATGAAATGTTCTTACCGCAAAGGTATCAATAAAATTTATTTTTAGGATAGTTTGTATTTATTAGTATTGCACCCAATATCGGGCCCCTCTATACTGGGCCCTGGGCAACTGGCCAGCCCAACTCCCCCAAAATAAAGACCATTGTAGAAAGTGATGCAACTAAATTGGATGAATCGTGATAAAGATGGAAGTCCGAGTTTAAACTCTTATTATTGCAGAATAAACTGTTCAGATGTAAAGAAAGGTTTCAATGGATGGAGGAAAAGGAGGATGAGGAGCAGGGGAGAGAGAGAGATAGATGAGGGAAAAAAGTCACTTGAATTCACATAACATAGTGAAATCTGTATTTATATAAGAGGAAAGATGAGAAAAGTAAAAGCTACCGAACAAATGGACTGGCGATATCTCTTTCGCTCATGTCAATCCTTCACGAAGGTCGACGACGCTATAAATCGAAACCAGCGCTGTCTCGGTAGACCGTGATAAAGTACCAGCTTATAAGTGGGACACTTTTTCTGACGTCATCAGATTCTTGTGTGTATTGCTGTTCGATAACACGCTCGTTCTGGAGATTTCAACAACGCGAACTCGTGCTACGGTCTGTGCGCTATCGGAGCACGTAGCAAGAACGTCTGTTCGCTGCGAGTTGTATTATCGGGTCCAGTAATGTTAACCGTGTGGCCGTGCCTTTTAGGAAAGTGGTAAAACTGTAAGTAGGGATTTTCTCCTCCGTACTTCTACTTTCTCTCTTTCAGTAGACTTACCGCTTATTCTGCCTACGTCTGTATATTTGCATTCCTCTTTCATTCACACCTTTCATAGAAATACCTTGGAAACAATTGATTAGCATTGCCAGTTTTCCGTTTTTATAACACAGGATATCGAACGAATAATCAGGGAACGAATAATCAGGGGTACAAAATTTATGTTGATTAAGGATGAAACCTTACTAAATTTTTAAGAAATAGTACTTTAACACGAAATTATTATGTGCACTGAAAAATAAAAGTTTGAACTCGCCAATTTTTTACAGCGAACGCGCACAAGAGAATTGCTTAGAGAGACACTAGTTTGCACAGAGACAGCTCAAATAGATAAATCTCCACATATTCCCGTGATTGGCTTCGTTTTTTATTTCATTTCACTTCACTTTACTGTAATTAAAACTTCAATATAATGTATTTAGTCGCCTTGAGTACAATAGTCAAGTTCTAGAAAAACTTGCACAATTAAATCTTCTTAGTGCGATGTCTAGTTTTAAAGGGATTCGTGATCCAGGAACGAAATTAGAATCCGGTGCGTCTAAAGGAAAAAGAAAAAGATGAATTAGAGAAAAAGAAACAGGAATTGTAAACGAATCACTCTTGAAATGTATGTTGTTGTTGAAGGGTTTTAGGCGCATCAGCAACTAAGATCATATTGTGACGTCTGCACGAGTGTGTGTGTGTGTGTGTGTGTTCACAGGCCGATCTGTATGTTGTGCGGAATGAAAAACCTTATCCCCCCGCCTCAGATTGGTAACTAGAAGTTCCTGCAGTCAGACGGGAATCGAACCCAGATCTCTCCAAATGAATGACAAGTGGTGATGACGTGAGTTTTAGTGATGATGAAAAAGAAGATCGTCCAGAGATCAACAATGAATCTTCAAACTGTGCAATACATGAAATAACAGTTTTTAAGTTTGTACTGCCATTGATCACATGACACGAAGTTCGTATTAATATATACACTTAGAGTTTAAAATCAGTAATAAATAAATTAAATGGCGAAATACGAGTACTACAAAAGTGCAGTAAACCCTCGTTAATCCGGATTTCGGATAACCGGATCGAAATATGAAATTTTCTGTTCACAGTTGAGTACTGTACTTTGAAAGACATACGGGATTTAGGAAGGCAGATGAGTCACTCTGACTGTGGGTTGATTGACTGCGCAGAGAGAGAGGCGGAACATACATTGTCTTGGGTGCTGTTCGGTATCGTTGCTGACTCTGAGTCAGACGAATGTTATTGCTTATATCGCTTCATTTGCGTACTTCTTTATACGTATCTATTTACATAAGTTAACATATTTTACATAATTATGGGTTCTAAAGAATTGAAAAGTGGAATAAAAAGAAAACACTTCACTTTAACTATCATTACCAAGCTCAAAGTGGTAGAACAACTTGAAATTGGTGTTCCTTGAAAAAAAATTGCTGAAGAATTTTGTATTGGCCAACAGGCTGTGTCAGATATTAAAAAACAAAAAGAACCTATAAAGGCATCTGCTTTAATATTTTAATTAATTATAATCTGTTTAATTATAAAAGCAGTGTGTCAAATAGATATTGAAAAAGCCAAAAGAAGTGTTGCTGGAAGAAGTTGTATTTAAGTGATATTCACAGCAACGATCAAGTGGCGTTGGCTTGCGACGCCAGCGCCACCTGAGTATTGTATGAGAGTGACAGTGATGATGATGTTAATAATGATCAAGTCAATAATGAATCTGAAGTTGAATACTAATTGAAATAAAAAGAGTAATAATCCTGTACCTTTCTTTATTGGCTTTTATTTTTATTGAATTTTAAATTTCCATTGTATTAACAATAATTTTTTTCTAAAGTTTTTTCTTAAATTTACCCATTCATACACTTGTCACGAATTATCTTCTCATTAGGCTCACATCTGGCTAAATTTCAAAACAATCCTCATTTACAAAACATTCACACATCAGTTTAATATAATAAAAGGAGAAAAAATATGAAAATACGAAAATTGTATAAAAATATATGAAATATGAATATGAAAATATAAGAGACGAAAATAACCGTCTCCAAAATTTGGAAATAATTATTAATAATTCGATAACCCTTACCCATTAATACTAACATTATTCGCTGCAAAAGAAAGCCATGCACATTAACATGTAGCGTGCATGTTAATGTGATGCCTTTCTTTTCCTCTGTTTCGCGTTGAATTATGACCCTCAGATTCCTAACGAGAAATAATAGGTTTTCTAAGTATAACCTGCCTTACGCGATAATTTTTCTACAATAAATAATGCAGGATCGACCCATAAGTTACATGGGTCAGTCTGTCAACTAAATGGAGAGCCGGTGGAGCACGTAAGGATATCTCTATCTCTGGCTGAATGGGAAAACTTGCAATGTCTGAACTGTCCCACTAACTTCAAATACTTCAGCTGGTTACAGCGACGATCGATAGAAAAAATACAGAAGAATATTAAGATTAAACTCGTGTAGAATGGTGGCTATGGAAAATGCTCTAAATTGCGAATGCGTATCCATCACACAAATCTTGCTGTCACTGACCAAACTGCGCCAAGTAATAAAAAAAAAGATGTATAAATCTAATTTATTGTAAAATAATATATCTTGAACTGAACAAGATGGCTGCATTGTGAAAATACAGTATAAGGTAAGTCGCGTTGAACATAAATATAATTAAAATTATTGCAGAAGTTTTCATTGTTTTATGTTATCAGTTGGGTAAGACATAAAAGTGGGGGGGGGGGGATGAGCATTTAATGTTTAATCATAAATAATGTATATGAGGAACCATCATTTAGCTTCAGATGACAAGTCGGTCCTACATATTATCACTTTTCTCAACCGACACTTGCTAAGTAAGACACCTATGATATTTTACTCAACTTTACTGAACTATTTTCAGTCACAACAGCTATATATATAAAAAAAAAAAAAAAGGTATGTAATATAGAGGATGGAATATATTATATTTATTATTAAGCCTTGTGCGTTTATTTTTCTAGAGGAATGGAATATATCTCCAATATTCCCTTTTTGAGAATCGGAAAAGTGAATGATCTGTTATTATGGATTTTTTTTTATATATAAAACTAGGATTGTTTTCAAAATTTAATTTGTTGTAGTCTACGTTTCTAAATCAAATGCGTTAGTACGAAATAGTGCATAGTTGTATATAAACTAAACTTGACTTGATGACAGAGGCGCGAGCAGCGCATTTCATTAGGGTATTTTTATACCCTGATGATATAGGGTATGAAATTTTATACCCTAGAGTATTTTTATACGCAGGGAATTTTATTATTATTTTTTTAAAAGGCAAACATTTATTGAATACTCAATCATAAAGGACATTATTTTTATTCATGAAACAAACTAAAGAAACTAAAACATTTTTTTTTAATTAATAACTAAAATTTACTAAAAAACTAAAATAACTAAAAACAGAAACAAAAAATAAGACACGAAATTATCAATTTTGGCTGTAGTGATAACCAGAAGTATAAAGTCAATTTTCATGATCTTTATCTTTAACCAGATAATGAGCAAAACCAAATTGACAAAAACAGTTACGATTCCATCATCTTATTGCTCTAGAGAATGAGAAGTCGCCCACCAGATGTTATCAATTTAAATTCCTCAATTACATCATCGTAATTAACTGACGAAGCTAATTCTTGTTCAGTGTACAAGAGGACCCCAGGGGCTCACATCTGGTGAGTATGGGCTTGGCACACCCAGGGTGCTGAGCTGGATACCATCATTCTTGCCGACCGGGCTAGCTGGGTGGTAAAGTGCCTGCCTGGCAACCCAAAGGTCGCGGGTTCAAATCCCGCCTCGGGCTTGGATCAGAGTAAATGCGAAAACTTTGGGAGGTGCATTATGGCTACAGAAGCTGATGCGCCAACAGCGAACAACAAAAAAAAAAAAAACATCATTCTTCTCTTTCTTGGTGATTCCCTTCTACTTCTGACTCTTGTTCTCTCTCTCAAGGTAATTCAGAATTTTTTTTATCTGGTGCAGCATAAGCCTCAGGCTTCCTTGCACGATGTAGCTAATAATAATAACGATGATTGGGATGGTCTTAACTTGTTACATATGCCACATCTCTTCGATCTGCTGTCTTAGGTTCGTGCACTTCCTGATTTTTTTCCCATGGGTTTTCTGTAGGTTGCCAATGTTGGGTACCGCTATGTCAATTAATAATAATAATAATAATGCGGCGGCGCAGTAATGGGAACGCATACTTCGAGCAAACGAGGGCTTTCTGTACATTTCTAACAAGATCTATATTAATTCGGCACTTATTGCATAATACAATCCATACAGAGTATCATATAATTAAATTAAAACGTAAGCCACGTTTTTTAGACATTAGGGTGTGCCTAGGTACACCGTGTACACTATGTCTGATGATCAGGATCACACAATTGCTCTAGAAAAAAATCCTCAACTTCGAACTGTACTCACTGCATTATGCAAAGGATCCTCTGTACCCTTACCGGAGTCTGCGCGGATAGCATAATGGTTGTAATCATCGTTCTCCTCACACCGGATGGAAAAGACCCGGGTTCGAATCTCGTCAAGGAACTTTTATGGACTTTTTTCACTCTGGCTGAGCCATGTGTAGATGGCAAGGTTTATTTTCGTCTAGCAAAACAACCAGAGAACGCACGCAATTTGCTGCACATGAGGTAATTCTTGGGTGGCCCTAATATGATAATTTTTTATGCGAACGGAGCATTTTGAATCACATCATCGTTGTGCTAACACTAAAAATGAGGAAACTAATATGAAGATCGGGATAAAACTCCGACAAATGTTCTCTTCGTGCAGTAGAATCAGAATAAGGCAGACCTTTCCCAGTTGGAGTTATGATAATAATATCGCCGAGAAAATTTACATGAGAATGATCGTAACGTCACATATGACGGTAAAATATGCACGAAATGAAACAGCGATGACGGGAAGCTATTCCAACTGCGGCGTACCCAATAAAGTTAAAAATGAGAACTAATCTGAGCAGAACGTTTCACAAATGATCATTTAAACTGTCTTCCTGGAACTGCCTGCTCTGTAACAGTTTGTGACTTACACCTCATGGAGACAACATGAGTCATAATGTTGAGTCGATTGCAGAATTCAGAAGACCAGATAATTTTAATTAATACCAAAGTTATTTTTCCGAGTTTCCTCACCCGAAAATCACGCATATAAAAATAAACTGTAAAATTTTAAATCATGTTAACAGAAAATACAGTAAAGCACACGTAGGGGAGCCTACGATGCGCCACAGGGTTGCAATTTCAATTATTCTTGCAAAGAAATGCTCTTTCGAGCAGAGGAGTAAGTGATGAAATTATCTGCCCAGAGGTAACCGAACCACGTTAATGTGAAATTCTTGTAAATTCCACGATACTTAGATTATATGGTCAGGTTAGAGCTTCCCAAGAGAACTTCGAAACGAAAAAGAAGAATGAGCAGTAGAAATTGGTTTTCATGATATCATGAAATGTACATGAGAAAGTTCAGAACTGATTTCCCTTCCTCCCCCGTTTCCACCGAAAAGTAACCCAATAATGTTAGATGTCAGCGATTCTGAAATTCCCATGGGCCACTCATTTCAGAGCTACAAATGACCTAAGTAGCCCTTGTTGTTGAAATAACAACTACTGACGTCAAAAACGTTTTTAATGGCGTTATTCCAAAAAAATTGTAACGAAAAACCGTCATGCTAGAAGCGTCACGGAAGTGACGTCATCTACAGCTTCCGCCAGAAGATAATTATTGTAACTTGTATTGTTGCAACTATACTTATATGATGGCAACAATAATTTATCTTCTGCTGGACCAAATTTAATAAAATTTTGCACGGAGCTTCATCTTAGCTCTATAGTACAGGAAAATTTTTCAAACCTCCGAAAATTGCAGTAGTTTTTCCAGGATAGCGGAAAATATGATCACGTGATCAAGGAAATTTTCTCACGTCATAAACGGGATAATGTGGACGTATAGCTGGAAAGCTAAGGAATTTAGAAACAGAAATCTAGATTTGTTTTTTACCTATATTATACAGGCATTTCTGTGAAATAATAATCATAATAAAAATGCATACTTCTTTTAACAATAAAAACAATAGAAATTAAATAATATAATTAAATATATTTTTCCGCTGAATGAATTTTTTTTAATAATTTTTTCATTATTTGCTATTTATTCGTAAAATTCTTCACAAGAATTAGCAAAATTGCACTTAACTTGTAGTATTGCTTTCAGCATTTCTACGGTCAGTTGTGTGTTTTCTGATATCCGCAACTTATTTACTACCAAAAAAAAAAAAAAAAACTCTTTCTGTTGTACCAATGGTTCCTGGCAAACATAATGCAAATCCAATTACTCTTTTCAAATACTTGCGTGGTATATCCCTTGTGTCAAAATGTTTAAATATTTCGACCCACCTCATATCTGTTGGCATTCTTTGGTCATTCCAGTCTTTTATTTTTGAATCATTAGCACATTTTTTAAAATATGATATCTCGTCAAAAACCCCACTTGATTCTTCATCCACATCAATTAACTTCATTTTATCGTGATTCATGATATAAGTATGGAGGCTACATGTCCAATCCGGGACAGTTTGCAATGCGGGGCAAACACATAATCCGGGACGTCTGGTCACTTTAACTGTAGATGGTGTATTTAGAACTGTACTCACTACATTATGCAAACTTCCGGGAACTCTTCCAGGAGCTGTTAACTCTATCGAGAATTTTTATACATGTAACTAGCTAATTTTGGAAAGTGCTACTCGTATACTGAGAATAAACGCAGAAGTCATCTGATTGTGCAGTTTGGATGTTTCTAAGAGTATTTCTTTTCAGTGATATTAATAGTAAAAGAATTTTAGAATAATAATATTATCATTTTATTGTTTTCATTAAAATTGTGATTCAAAAGTACAAAGCCTGTCTGGTCTGAGCGAAACACTACAAGACAATCTCAACATCTAGAATACAGTCGGGTGTAGAAAATGCGACTCAACACCGAGTTTAGAGTTCTATAGATCCAGCTTAATCAAACTTCCAAAATGTCTATCTAATATTGTAAACATTACTTCTGATCTGTCAATGTATCCAAACTACAAAGTTGAAACACTGGGAAAATTAAATAGATGCATCGGAAAGCAAAGCCAAAGTTGTCGATTTTGTCCACTTCAGAGGTCTCTTCAAGCTTAGTCAAATTTCAAGTTTGTTCTGGCATAATCTCTTCAAGTTTGTTAGCATAATTGCCAAAAGTACAAATAAATGTACTAGTCTTGTAATTTTTTTTTCTTGATTCTGTTTTACTTGTTTTAACAAGAGTTAATCTAGTTAGTTAATTTTTGATAACTTAATTTTTTTGTTAATTGTAACAGTGCGAGACAGAATAAATTTAATGCACTTTAAAACTAACAAACTCAGTGTTTCTTTACTAATTCGAGTACAGTATATTCTCGATTATCAGGGGACAGACTAACCGTGGTCTCTACGTCCCTCCGAATTCTAAGACAAAGTCGGATGACAAAAAGAAATAGGAGGACCCGGTTATAGGTGTTTTTTTTTTTTTTTTTTTTTTTTTTGCATTATAATGTTCCTTTGTACCGTACGATTAATTCTGACGTTCTTCTCCCATATATATATTTGTTAAATTTGTGTCCACGAATTAATTTACAACCCTCACGTTAAAAGTGAAAAAGGATTATTTTTTCTATTGAACAAAAACTCCAGCTCATCAGAAATTACAAAAAAGATGCTGGAGTGTGAATTCAACGAGTCTCTACTCCACTACACGGAACCTAAAAGAGACTACGCTGTCGCTAACAAACGCTGCTGCGAAGTTTACGTAGCACTTTTCGCAGGAAGGTAAAGCAAACTTCACCGTTTTCCTTTTTTCAGAACTGATAATAATTGCATTAAATTTATGCAAAATCTTCTCACACTGCAGTATAATTCAGTATAGTACAATTTATAAATATGATGAATCAGTTTAATCCAAGTCTCACCATAAATTTCCGTGCAAAGCTAAAAAATACACAAATTAAGCATATTTTTAAATATGCTTAATTTGTGTATTTTACAGAGAAACAAATTACAATTAAACTTGTTTTAAAAGACAAAAGGAATCGTACTTTAACACTGCATCTCTCCTGGAGAACAATAAGTCATCACTTAAGGTGAGAGGAAGCAGCTTGCTCACTCCAACGTGGTTGTTGAGCTTAACATTTGTACAACGAAACAAAAAATATATAGCTGCTAATTCCTCTTTATAAGCACATACCATGATATTTTAAAACAGGCAAAATTATAAACTCTATGGCCCCCGACAGATTGCTGAACGACCCCTCAAGCGATCTTTAATTACCATACCAAACCAGCTCACCTCCTCCGAAACTGGCATACCCTCACTTTTCTTAAAACATTCCTTGTTCGATCACGTGAACATGCGTGAACATCGCCACGAGACAACCATGCCTCGTGGCGATTAATTTGAAATTTTTAACAACGCTACGAAATTACCTTGAAATATCTGGTGACCAAAATGTAAATTCGAGATTTTGGCAATGCTTCTCACTAGGAATCTTTCTCGTTAAGCTGTAGTAAATTATTTTATAGAAGTTAATGCAATATTCTCACCTCTCTTTACATCATATGTTACCTCAGCTAGTCAAGAATAACCCACAGGAACTGTCTAAGGTCGCTTCTATTCTAAATCTCAGTGAAGCATGAACAGTAAAAAAATATTGCTCGATCTCCATCGCTTTCACAATTTTTTTTGCAAAATCATAAAATACATAGTCAACCGCTACTAGCGCACTGGACATAGAATCAATAGTCCTCTTCTTCTGGCCGAACTTGGATTTTGAGGGTTCATTTCGTAAGTCATATGACTATTCTTTGACACCGTTCGAAAAGATTGATCGTTCAATAAGTTGGGATAAAATCACACTGTAAATTAGCTCCTGACCCAATCTTATTAGGTGGGTCAGGAGCTAATTTACTCAAATAACTTAATCTTCAAATAAGGTTTTCAGCTTCCCAAGACTTCGTATTAAGACTCATATACCATGGATAAAATAAATGAAAACGTAATTGATTTTATCGTAATGAAACACTACCAACAGTTAAAATAACTCATAATGATTTATCAGTAATATTATATTTAGAAAATAAATTGTTTTTAAATAAAAAGATAATTTTTCGAAAAAATTTAGAAAATTTTAAAAAATTCTAAATATAATATATGCACGCGGAAAATTGTTTGCGGCACTTCTAGATTTTCTATACACAGTGTTACTACATATTTTGAATACGCGTGGCCAAGTGGGTGGAACGCGTGAAGAATTTTGTAGTTGTAATGAACGCAAATGGCACTCACAAGGTTTAGACGTTGTGTTAATAATAATTTATTTTAACAACAAATTATCGTTACCTCAAACCGCAAAAAAAAAAAAAAAAAAAAAAAAAACTTTTTAGTTTATGATTCCTGAACTTACCCTCAACGTTCTAAATTTCTGTAGGATTTTTCAGTGTCCTTTTATTTTCCCATTAATTAGTATTCACGCCGATACTTTTTGGTTATATTTTATGACATGGTGAGTGAGTGAGTGAGAGAGAGAGAGAGAGAGAGAGAGGGGGAGCTTTTCTGTCACTTAGCAAATCAATGTTTTATTTGCCTTCAGAAACGCAAACAATTTTAGCTGTTTAAAAGATAGTCACGCGAATCTTGCGTTATCTCTTACACATCTCATCCGGCTCATTCGGTTGTAGTATCTGTTCATTTGGATCGCGTCTTTTGCAGTCAGAAATAAAAAGAAAAAAAGAAAAAGAAAACAAGGAAGTTCTGTGCAAAGAGTAATGGAGCTTACTTTCCATTCTTTCAACAGAGCGATATGAGTCTATTTCATTCTTGTTTCTAATTTTATCAAAATTAAATTAACCTATCAGGATATCTGCCACACTCTTGTCATATGAATCCACTATCAAATCTCTTTAAGACCACAAATTCAACCTTTTCAGCCTCTGAAACATGCATAGCAAATGCTGACATTGAAGTTGTGTTTGACAGTGTGCGTGTCCTGATGCTGGTGTGTCTCTCTCTGGTGAAAGAGTGCCCGAGCCTTCTTTTCGCTGCAATCCATAAAAACACAACAGAGAAGACATCATAACTTATTCAGACGAGCTCAAGTTGTTAACAGCCCACTCAAAATATCTTCTCCAGTTTCTTTATTAATCCAACAAAATCTATCTTGATTATCATTTCTTTAAAGCTTGTCCTGCCGGAGATTGGAACCACGTTGTACTCAAACACGTATAACTGAAAACACTCGGACCTGTAACCAGAAAACTTGATTCCGTTATCGCCTCGATACCAGCATGCAAAGCAAAATACCACTGCGTAGTATCAGATTTCGAATTCATCTAGTTCTATTTCCTGTCATTTCTATACCTGGTGTTCCTCGGTACGGTACAGTTGTCCTAGGATAGTTATAGTCCCCTTCTAAACACAAACCGAGGCCTAAAGACGGATTTTAATACAAAAATCCAAAACGTAGCCAATTTTACCTACTTATTGGAATTGTCTCAGTCTAATTGTATCAATTTTTCCTCTAAAGTCAACAAGTTAATTAAAAATTGTACGCGGAAAAGGGTATTTTTTGAAATATTACTACTATTGCCGCGTAATACCCTTCTCAAGTTGAACTGCTGGAATTCGTTTTTCAGAAAATAGGTTTGTTACACTTTTTGCTGCATAATCTTTTATATGCTGAATTATTATCGTTCTGAACATGGAGAGCTCCAGTTACGTAAAACTGCCAGCGTATGATACCACAGAATTCTCCAAAATGCCATAACTTGCCAATGGTAGTTTTTTGTACCGCAACCAACAGTCCGAGTTCGAACCTCCAGGAGCAGCCACATATCACGACCGTTTTCTCCGACTGATCCGAAGACCGTGTAACGGGACTCGTCGCTCGATATAAAATGTTTTCCACGTTTCGGTAATCTGAAAAATTGGACTGGCACATCGTTCTTAGACCATGGGACACTATTTCAACGAACACCCGAATACCGTTTTGGGGTTGATATGACGTGGAGCCTGTAAGTAGCAGCTCCACTACGAAAGTCCATGCCACTATTATAAGCTCTTTAAGAACATTGACGAACTTGCAGGCACTCCAGTAGACAGCTGAAGCTCCAAAGTAAGTTTTTCCTGGACGCAGATAAGTTCACTTTCTTCAGGAATCGAGAATCCTACTCGTTCTTCCATCTTTTCACTACTCTGTCTATGGTTTGCTTTGAGAAGTTCAAACGTGCAGTTGTTATACATAATGACAAATTTCTGATAATGACAACCGACAATTAAACCTCTTTGAAATATCGATTTCTCTTGTGATTTCTCTGTTATAGCCCGCATTTTCAAACCTGTTCCTGAAGGGGCATCCGAATGCTTTTAGTATATCAATCTATGTACAACAAATGATATTATAAACGTATCCTTGAATTAGTATTAACTTAACCCTCAGTCACTCTGACTCCTGATTTCTACCTACCTTGATTAGTGTCTTTATGCCTATTTTGATTCGTATCAACGATAAGAAAGACTGGAATCAATTACACTGAAATTCTTTGACCCTCCCCTTACTACAGGGTCAAGAGATGGTTAAGTGAAGCACCATCGTCTTATGAATTATAGAACGGAAGGATTTGCTTTGGTTGCAAGTTGTGGACTGCAGATTATAACGTGTTTTTCCTATAAAAAAGTAAAATTCTGTTTTTCTAGGACATTATTTTTGTAATGCAGATAAACTGTTAGAGTTTATCTGCATAATCAACGTTAGTGACTGAGTTATCATTTAGGAAGTGCGTAATTTACGTCATTTCCGTTTCACGAAAATATGAAACGGAAGTGAGAAACGGTTTCGAACTTCAGTCCGAAATTTAGTAGGTGCCGCCAAAGATGTTTTCGCATATAGACTGAGGCATTAACTGAACAACACACACACACACAAACACACACACACACACACACACACACTGCGCATACATAGCACTACACTCATTTTTGGCAATTGTACAGAGTTTTGTATATCATCACAGAGAACATGGCGGGGTTTAGGGACTGAATTACTTAAGTCACAGTAGCACATGTCGCATTTATAGATTTCTATCTCAGTTTGACCGAAAACTTGAAGGATCCCTTTGATGTTAACAGACCAGAACATGAACATGGGCGGCAAATCATTTATGTATAACATAATCAAATGAGGGTCTAGAGGAGAACCTTGTAGGACTTATTAAATGATTGTTAAAATGATTAAAGGAATTTAAGCCTCTTTCAACAACAGCAGATACAGAAGATACAATAAGAAGAAACATATACTTGGGGGGGGGGGATTTTTAAAGGTGGGGAATTTGCGAACGCTGGGAGCAACTGTAACAATGCGTTTTGGTGAAAAATATTTATAAATTACAACTGTAAGATAAACGTTACAGTTCTCTTATTCTTTTAAATATTGCTGATCTTACCGTACTGATAAAGTCCATTATGATTTAAATAAATTTGTAATATTGGTACTATCAGGGCCGCGCTAACGCTACGGCCAAACGGGCGATGGCCGGGGGCCTCATATGAAGAGGGACCTCATTTTCAGTGTAAATATTTACTAAAGTAGTGATAAAAATGTCTAATAATAAGTTTTTACGGATGACAGAAAAATATGTATGAATGAATAAAAAACTCTATAAACAAGTTTTTTTTTAAAAAAACCTATGTAGTATTTGCAATTAAGATACCTAGATATATCTATAGAAAACGCATAGGATAATATAATGTACAAAAGTTGGTACGGTGTATACGAAAGAATAATATTCAAAACTTAACGTTGCTTACGCACAGTCCAGGTGACTTTGTCTGGGGTCACCCACCCAAATTGAAAGTAAAACAGCGATAAGGAGTTCTCTGTTTCTGTTTTACTTTCAATATGGGTGGTTGACCCCAGACGAAGTCATCTAGATCCTTTTGTATATTAACTTTTTTATATTATATTATCCTATGCATTTTCTATAGATCTACCTAGGTATATATCTTAATATTATTATCTTACTATAATCTTCCCCATAATATTATAAAAATGCGATTATAAAGTGTAAAGGGAAAGGTTGTTACTATTGAATCTATGGTATACACGAGAAGTTAAAAAGAAATCGAGAATTAAAAGAGATGCGGTAACACAACTATAAAGAACTAGAAAAAAAATGAATAAGAAATTAGGTAAAATAAAATAACATAAATTGAATTAAAATAGAATAAAGTGACTAAAATAATATAATATAAAATAACACATTGCTGGATAACTCATAATTTCATTGTCTTCATCAGAGGTCATCCACCGTAATTATGAGAAAGAGGGCAATATGTAGGCCTCTGTTTCCGACATGCTCAGGAACACATGCTGTGAAATGAGTTTGAATTTAGCGGCAAAAAATAGGGCCGAATAAGGTATGCCAATAATTATATGTGGAGAATATAGATCATGGATGACCTTAAGAAAGGAACAGAAAATTTGGAGTAAGATTCCTTACTCAGTTGTGGGTAATATAATGTGATGTTATGAAATGATGCCACTGCACAATTTCGGTTGGTATACTGTGTATAGAACTTTACTTCGTTTGGTTTACTGTGTACATTGCACTAACTTTTATGACAGTCATCTACTTTATTTAAATGTTTTATTTCCCAATGGTGTGTATTTCCTCCAGTTGCTTCAATCAGTAATGGACACGTTGAAGTCACCCATAATAAGACATTCATACTTGCTTGTCCAATTCATGCGAATGTAGAGACTGTCATCATACTTTTCACAATCGTCTGGTCTGCATATTACTTCCACTCTCATTATACCTTTGCTTCCAACTAACTCACACCACACTTACGCATCCAGCATAGGATCTATGAATCTGCGAAAGCTTTTGATGAGAAGCTTGACACCATCACCCCTTCTCTCTTTCCTGTCCTTTCTAAACACATCGTAAATACCACAGTGAAATTCATTCCTCAATTTCGGGGCAACAACACGTTTCCGTTAACCCTCTAATATCAGCAGTAGTTATTCTAACTAGGAATTCGCATTCATTCATTTTATTGAAAACACTTCTGATACATCACTGTAGACACCATTAAAGACTAAGAATTCATCTATAGTTGACTACTGACAACCCCCCTCCCAAAGATATTCGACATTGTCTCCCCAGAATTAGCTTCCTGTTCTTTAGAAACATCGCTACCCGCAGACCATCTTACCGATGTCAGCAGTTCGGCAACAAACAAATCTTGAGATGTGCTCAAGCATAACTTTGACCAATATCATCAGATAACGCGCATGTCTGTTACTATTTTCCGCTACCCACTAACTCAGTTTCTTTGAACTCTTAAGGTCTCCTAAGTGACATTTTTAAACGGACTTGCCAACCGTTGTTCACTGTATTCCGTCAGTACGAAGAAAATTCCTCCCACCTGCTACGGTCGACCACGCTGATAAAAATATCCCTTGTACTGCGTCTATACAGCATTCTTTAAAGACTTCGTGGGTAGTACAGTTGGTAAATCGCCGGGTGGGAAAGACTTGAGTTAGAGTCCCGTCAGTGATGTGAGGAATTCTTATGGAATTTTTTCACAACGTGGCTGAGTTAGTCACTCTCAGGCGAGGGTAGCATGGTTTCTCTCCCGAAATTTCAGGTTTTTCCAGAAAATAGAAAATTTACCACAGAACACACGCAATTTACAGACAGTATATATTGAGCAATATGGCCTCTGACGCTGATGCTTCAAATCTCTACAACAACAATTCCTTAAAAAGTATACCTCACGGAGTTCTCAGCATCCCTATTTTAATATGACAATACCTTAACTTAATTTATGTTATTTTCGTATTAAAATTTCAAACTGGATATCCAGTTTTATTTTGACTACGCTCATTCCAGTAATAGCAGCAGCATCAGCGGAACACCTTGCCACGCATCGCAAAAAGTTCTTTAATCTCGGTGGAAAGTGCTGAATGTGTGATACGCGGTTCATCAATAGTAAGTTTATGTTATTCATTTACACCCTCGTTTCCAGCATGAGTAGATTGTAAAGTGCATATCGCTTTGAAGGAAGCTCATTCTCCTTTAGAAATCACACGATTTCTTAATAAAAAAAATATCGATTTTATTAGCAACAAGAAATTTACATTCCGAATTGCAAGTACAGCGGATCAATGGTACATGAATACTCAATAATACAATCGACAGCAACTGTAAGTCATTGGCCTCCTTTCAGCATCACTTCAATAGATTCCTGAGTTGTCCATCTCCGATTCAAGCAAGCATCCTGGACGAAGCGGTCCTTATTCGAAAAGTCAGTTTGGAAATCCGTCAATCAGCTGATCCCTAAAGGGAGAAAACAAACCGTAATTAGTGAACTGGATCCGTAGACAGGATTGCCCTTACGGAAGGACACCAGCGCAAACAGATGAGTGCACCGTATACCTCCCCCTCCTAACGGGCAAACGTGTGCCGCGCTGGTGCCCCCATCCCATCGTCGGGATCCAGTTCGTCCGCCTTGAATAAGCCCACCCTCAACCCAGTTCTTACAATGTAATAGTTTTTCGGTTTCTCGCCTTAACTACCCTCCTCCCCGATGAGCTCCTTTGATGGACACGTTGGGTTTCCACTACGCAGCACCCAGTGTGGGAATAATGAACGTTCCCTCCATCCTCCTAACGGACATTATCCGTACAGCAGTGTGCTGCTCAGTTGGAATCCAACACGTCCATCGCCCACCACAATTACACTCCCTAAAGAAAAAAAAAGAAAAAGACGCACTTACGAACTAATATTACTATATTAGGAAAAAGGTTCTAACTATCATAATAGATAAATATAATTTTATATATTAAAAAAATAATTTTAATTACTAATTTTTAAGTTAACAGCTAACTAGTAACTTAACTATTGACTAACTAATAACCTAACTATTAACTAACTAATAACCTAACTATTAACTAACTAACATTAATGAATATAAATAATTTATTTAAATTATTTTAAAATCAGTTTTATTCAGCTGGGAGATAATACAATCATCTCCCAGTTGAGTATTTATCCTCGGATGGATGGATGGATGGTTGCAACATTACGTTGCTGTTTCCGAACAAACCGACATCAAAGCAGCGATAAGTTCCATTCGATGATATTTGATTTGTTTACCCACTTCCCACGGTGCAGTTCCTCTTGGATAAGAAGCGACACCTCACTGGAGACATCTCGTAGAAGGAGTGATGCTTTAACGTTGAAGATCCGAAGTTGTTTTGGTGTGCTCGAATGCCTAATCCAACCAGCTAAATCATACGCCAATTTTTCTGATGCTGGAACTAGTTTAACAGACTTGTCCAATCAACAATCTGTTATTATTATGAAGTCATCAGAAAGAGTCATAATCAGTGGATTGTTAAAAGTTTCCCATTCGTTATAAGAATGGACAGAAAGTTCTGAACAGTGAGGACTAGTTTAGTGTCGCAATAATTGAGTTTATGATGAATCTGCAACGGAAATTTCAAATTAATAGTGAATTGAATCGATGAATTAAAAATATGTTAATAAAAATTGTGAGCGAATTGTGTCTTAGGGACTTAGGTTACTTAAATTTATTTCATTAATATTTCGATTAATATGGAATTTTTAATATAAATTTCGCTTCGTGTTTTCTTTTAATATTTTATATTCACTCGTTGTAAGTAAGAGTAATAGTATTCGCCATATAGTGCAAGGAAGCCACGGGCTTTTGCTTCACGGGGGAAAAAAAAAAAATAATAAATAAAATAAAATAACCAGCCAAATAGATAAGAATATGTACATCCCTACTCACACGGGTGACTATCCAGTTGACCTTTGAATTTATTCAAACTGCCAGCCTCAATTACCTGCAAGGGCAACCAATTCCAGCAATGAAGGACTCACTAGCTAAAAGAAAACTTCCCGAAATTTAATCTAAACCTCAAGCCCTGTAATTTGAATTTATGACCCCTAGTTGTGGAAATGTATAGAATATGGTGTATAGTGTTAATTGTAATGCAGCTCTCCGGGGGTTTCCTCCAACTCCGCGTCAGGCAATGTGATGAGTTCAAAACTCTGTAAAGGCCAGATTTATGAAGGTTAGTGAGTGTTCGTGAGGTATTGGTGTGGAGTTGTGTTGTTCATTCGGCCTCTTAGCCTAGGGGGGGGGGGGCTGTGTTTTCACACAAAAACCTCTGTACGGATGATGCCCTTGAGGAGGATGGAGTGCACAGTCATTATTCCCACACGGGGTGCTGCATCGTGGAAACCCAACGTAATCATCAAATGGACTCATCGGGAGGATAGTTAAGGAGAAAAACCGAAAAGCTGTTGCATTGTAAGAACAGAGCGGAGGGTGGCTTATTCAAGACGGAAGAAGGGCAACCCCGTCTACAGATCCGGTTTACTAATTATAACAGCTGATTGACGGATTTTCAAATGGACGTTTAGAATGAGGACCGCTTCATCCAGGATACTTACTTGAATCGGAGATGGACAACTCAGGAATCTATTGAAGTGATGCTGAAAGGAGGCTAATAGCGTACAATTGCCATTGACTGTATTATTGAGTATTTATGTACCATTAATCCGCTGTACTTGCAATTCGGAATAAATTTATTGTTGCTAATAAAATAATTTTTTTTTTAAGAAAGTGCATTTTATAAAGTTTCCAAAGGAGAATGATCTTCCTTCAAACTAATATGCACTTTACAATCTACTCTGTGGGAACGAGGATGTAGATGAATAACAAAAAACTTACTATTGATGATCCCCGTATCACACATTCAGTACTTACCACCGAGACTAAGGAATGTGTTAGAATGCATAGCATGTTGTTACGCTGCTGCTGCTGCTGCTACTACAGTAAAATCTCGATAATACAAACTCGGATTATACAAAAAAAAAAAAAAAAAAAAAAAAACGTAAACGTGCACTTGAAAAACATATTTGCAGCCAAATTGGAATGTCTTGGATGCTATCCGTAACCTTATTACTGCTTGGGTGAAAAGGGTCAAGCTGAGAAAGAGTGGTTTTGGAGAGCATATCATCGAAAAAACATGACCCAGTAAACGAATGTGAGAGCAACATCGAGGAATGGGGAAATTTGAATTTTGTTGACGAATTTGAAGAGTTTGGGAAGGTGGATGACGAAGGTACTACCACAGTAATGCCAATACCAGAAGACTTGCTGAGAACCAAGCAAAATGATGATGTTTTTGTTACCACACACACACACCTTAAAAAATGCATTGAGCATAATAGAGAATGTGTTGGCCTGCGATAACGTTGATAAATAAATCTTTAAAAAACGTGTTATTCCTATTACCGTATTGTTAGACAAGGTTTTCATTTTTATTATTATATTTTATTTTATTAATTTATTTCCTCATTATTTTTGATATTATTATTATTTATTATTATTAGATACAGATAAATAAATATTCATTTATTGCAAATACAGCACATGGCTAGGGGCAAGTAATAAATAACATAAAATAATATAAACATTAAAAATGACTTGGAATTATAGTTATGAATTAAAAAAAGAATTTACAGAAGAGGACATTTGGCTTTCAGTTGCAGTTACTGGGTTGGGGGCAGTGTCCTTTTTTTTTTTTTTATTTCTCTTCAATTTATAGGAGATCTGACTCCTGTAGGCTTCAGAGTTGATTAACCTATTGCAATCAATGTTGTGATGATTTATGAGGTGAAGGGATGCATTGGGGAACATTCTGTCCATTTGTTTGAGCCTGGAGAGGTTGGATTTGAATCGCTGGTTTCTTGAATTTTCCCTGTTGGGAGCAGCTATTATATTGGCTAAGTTTGGTGAATCACATGCAGAAGTGATTAACTTTGCAAGAAGCATGACTCCAGACTAGTTGATCATCTGTTGCAGAGGCTTTGTTTTTAAGTTTTCATAAAGCTATTGTCTGGATATTGTATGGGGAAAACGAAGCTTACTATTGAGCCATCTAAGAACCCAATATTCTAGGGCAAGGAACGGTTACTTGAGGAACACCAGGCCAGATTTCGGAAGCATAGGACAGAATAGGAAAGATGCATCTTTGAACATGCTTAATGACTGTTTTTCTGTCTTGAATCGCTGCTATTTCTTGTTTGATAACCATTTTGCTTTTTGAATTTTTTGAGCAACATATAAACAGTGGGCATTAAAGGAGAGATTTTTATCAAAAAAAACTCCAAGGTCTTTGTGAGCGTAAACATTTGGGATTGGGACATCTGCAATTTTTATTTCTATGTGGTTGGGTTGATTCTGAAGGGAATAAGTAATTTGAGCAGATTTGCTTGCATTTATAGACAGATTGAGATCCTTCAGATACTTGATGATTTCACAAATCTGTGAATTCGCATCATTGATAACTTTGCGAATATCATCACTGGCTTTGGAGATTATTAATAACTTTAAATCATCGGCATATGCCAGTAGATTTGGATTTTCTTGTAGAAGTGGTTGAAAAGATGCTGAAAATATAGTACGGGAGAGAACGGCTCCTATATATAGTATGCACCAAAAAAAAAAAAAAAAAAAAAAACGAAAAAAATTGACATTTTTTTGGAGGAACTTCGTTACTACAAATCTCGTTATCACAAAACGTGAAAATTTAGGTCCTTTGAACTTTGTATTAATGAGATTGGACTGTATACAAAAGGATAATATACAATGCTTATAGTTGCTTAGCCACAATCTAGGCGACTTCGTCTGGGGGTGAACCGCCCAAACTGAAAGTAAAATAGCGACACGGGGTTCTGTGTTTCTGTTTTGCTTTCAATTTACATATCACAGGGGTCTCAAATTTAAATATGGCCGGGGCCTATTTCCTCCTTAAGAATGGAGCATGAGGGCATGTACTGCCAATCTTGTACCTGAAGTGCGTGATTAATCGTTGGATGTTGAAGCCTGTGGCTGTGATGCATGCGGACGTTGCCAACGTTTGTCAATAGTCAGGATTGCTGTTTCGATGATAGGGTGGACTTGACATCCACTGTTCCTGTTGACTGAGGTATTGGAGCATTTGATGTTCAACGACTCCAACCAGGCGCGTCGTCGATAGTGGCGGGACTTATCCACAATCACGACATCACGGTGTGGGTCAATGTCGTGGTGGGTTGTCCAAACGTGTTCGGTAATAGCTGAGTACTCCACATCCGCTAAGCGGATTGCTCTTTTGTGTTCGGAAAGGCGTTTTTCGAGCCGTCTCCCAGTTTCTCCGATTTAAAAAAATCTTGGATAAACGGCATATCTGACTGGAAAAATTTATCTAATAAAATTAAAAGACACGAAGCTTCCTCTGTTCACATTTCTGCTTGTATAACATACGATCTTTGGCTCACAAATAAAACAATTGATGCTGATTTAGTAACCAGTATAACTAAAGAAAAAAAATATCTGGAGACAAGTTTTGAAACGCATTATTCATATTACATTAAATCAAATCTGAATGATAAAAATATAAAAAGTGGAAATTTTTTTGTCTATAATTGAGCTTCTATCAAACTATGATCCCATATTAAAGGAATTAATTTCAAAACGTAATTACCGGTCAACATATTTGAGTCCAATTATTTGTCTTTTATCTGAGAAAGTCAAAAATGTTATTATTGATGAAATAAAGTCTGCGCCGTTTTTCTCCGTAATCATGGACACTACCCAGGATGTCACAAAAACTGATCAGATGAGTCAAATATTTCGTTATGTTACTGTAAAAACAGAAAATGATATGCCTCAGAAATCATCATAAATGAGCGATTTTGGGGTTTTTATAGTATAAAAGATCAATCAGCTAGCAAAATTGAAAGGGTCAAGGATATGATGGTCCCGCAATAATGAGTGGGGCATATAGCGGTGTGCAATCACGAATATTACAAAAAGTTCCAAATGCCTACTATGTTCATTGCGCGGCGTATAACTTAAACTTAGTAATTAATGATGCTGTGAAAAAAGAAGCTGACGCGTCTTTATTTTATGATCATCTTTAGGACAATTTCAAAAATTAATTCAATTCGGGACTTGTGCAATCTTATTTTAATTAAAAACACGTCGTTATTTTCATTTGTTACAGACGTTATAACGGCATGTATATGTTTATTATTGTTACTGAGGTTTTATGTTCACGCATATTTATTTTTTAATACATCATTTATACCTTCAAAAATGTATTCGTTATATTTATTACAGTGTCTACAGAGGCAGAGGAGGAATTATGATGGTTTCAATTTTTTAATCTTCTCGTGTTTATATTTTTTACTCCTGTTTTTGCAATTTACATTAATTAAGTAGGAGCCCGAACGTGTTCTTTGCCTCTGGACCCGAAAAAGGGTAGCTACACCACTGTATAGGGCCGTGTCAAGACTTTAGTGCACCTGGTTGCGAACAAGAAAGTGCTACACCTCCCAAATACATGAAACAATCCCAGTGATACCGTATACATTTTTCTGCCACCCCCACTATTTGAAAAGGTTTCACTGACAATTCATTTTAAAGCCCATGAGCGCTTACGCTTGGGTGCAGTCTGTCCCAGATATTAGTAGCAATGTTTTTTCATTCGCAGAGTGAAAATCACTCCACAAAATCCGCTATTTGCAACAGACGTCCCAAACTCATCAGTGTAATCGTCAGCAGCATTTAGCATGACGAAACCAATATAGCAGCTAAATGGAGGAAAACCTTGGCAAAGTTCGCATTTGTCATTAGTGGCTTACATAGGAGAAACAAGGTGCGCCTCAAGAGGAGTGAATACCTGGCCCAGTAGAGGATCCCTTGTTTGTAGGTGTGAGTCACAAACTTGTTTAAGTGTGCTTCAAGGATCTAAACCCAGGAGAGTATCTAATAAGGAAGGAATCTGACGGAGAGATGTAAACGATTATGTTGGGGCAAGGTTCAAGCAAGGGACTGCTTGATCTGAGGGTTGTTTGATCCACTGCGTATTCTGGGATTCTCCAGCAACACGTGTCCCAGAATCAAGGCAGAGAAATTATTCCTATCATCAATTTAATCCTAGTTGTCATATGGCTGACATCTATTTGAGTAGGAAGTCGTTGAGTGACTTGGTCAGATGCTTGGGAGAGGAGGGGGGGGGGCTTGCGTTTATTGCTGTTTGAGAAACAAAAATTCGACGGAAAACATGGTGTGATTGCTTCGGGAGCAGCTGATACCCGTAACTCAGCAACGAATAGCAGAAAATACAAATACAATATTTTGTATATTGTATTTTCTTTTTGTTGACATATTGAAGGCGCTATCGAGCAATCTGCCTGAGGCGACTAGCATGAGCAAGAAGAATTTCGAGATGGTGGAAACGAAGCCTGGGGTAAGATGCAACTCCTAGATTAGTGTGCTTAAAGGTTTTATCGGTGAATCTAAGAAGAAGGCTGTATGGTAGAGGATGTTATTATAAATAATTGAATACAGTATAGAAATCCATTTGGTACAACCAGATAACAATAGATCAATGTGAGACCAAAATACATGACATTTTCAGCTTTTCGTAAATATATTTTTAAGACAATCTATGAGATACAAACTTGCACAAAGCAAACACCTTAAAATATAACAATGTGGATTACAAAGCAACTAACCAGAAGATTAACTACCGGACAAGATCCACATTTACAGGACAATTGCAAGTACTGTATAGTACCCAGGGACGGATTAACTGTCAGTTTAACTGAAGAAGGTTGACAAAACAACCGAAAGCTTTTTGTTTGTATGTATCTAATCTAATATATGTATATTTCCTATTATTAAACTTGTCACAATCTATTTTTGTTTCCGTTTTCGGTCTGTGTTACAGTAATTTTAGTTTTGATAATGAATCCAGAGCGCACAGGCCTCTTTAAGCGTGAGGTGTTTCGAGAACAGCTTCAAAAGGGTGAATAATAATAATTGAAATCATTTTTTTTTTTTTTTTGATCAAATGCGCATTGCAGTGTTATCAGTTTTACACCAGTTTTTTTCCGTTTCCAGTAGATGAAATATTTGATTTTCTGTTAAATACCTTTCCTATTTGTTTTCCACACACAAACACATAACTAAGGAGGTCACATATTAATATGAAAACAATTAAATAAAATTAGCCAAAGACGCCGGGGCCCCTAAACAGCCCGGGGCCCTGAAGTAATTGCCTTGCCTGCCTACACGGTAGTTACGCCACTGGCCCTATATCTTTGTTTAACTTTAGTTGTTTTAACTTATTTGGTTGAAAACATTTCTGCCCTCCCATGTAATACTAGCTTTTGATAAATGGGTGCCTTGGAAGCAGGGTTCATCTTTTTTTCCCTTGTTAATCTTGTGGTCTTTGACTGTCAAACGAAATATTGTAGTTTGACTATGTAAGGCTATTTTCAATGCTGCAATGAAAACGTGTTTATCATTGGAACCACTCCTATTCTTGTTTGTATCGAACAATAAATACGCGAGGTCTAAACAAGTGGTGCTTGCTTCCATCTTGTTGTTTCAAATGGCGGATCGAAACATTCTAGAACTTCGAAACATTTTAAATTTGAGTAGAAGTGATCCTTTTTATAAATATACCGATCGCTCTTTGGTGAATAAGTGATTTCGGATACAGGCAGGTGCTTTTGAATGAAGATTATTCTACGTGTACCCACCAACTGTGTATCGATAAAGGTGCACTACTTCTATTGGCGTTGTACAAAGACCGGCAAAACATCTGCCACTTCAAATACTCCCACTGTGATCCATTTAGGACGGAAATTTTCTAAAATTCGTTTCCGTTGAAACATTAGTTACATGCAAATGGTGTTTCGGATGGGAGCTTTATGAATGAGTGGGAGTTATCCTCAATTCTATAACTAACTAAATTTCCTTTCTTGCTTCTCAGAATTGTGAATCTTGTGGAGGATGTGCCAGAAGCTGAATTTCATCGCTCTCCACCTCTTCCGCTATGAACGACTGTTGTTCTACAGCTTGTCCAAAGGGGGGCCCCTTTTCATTTGCCAATCTTTCCGGAATATGCAGCGAGGAGAGATAAATCGTTTAAATAAAATACTCTATCGGCAGATACAAGTCCACTCTGTCGCAAGAGTGTGTATAGTAGAATAGTCAAAGCATGATTTAACTACAGAGAATTTTTATTCCTTTCCGACTGTACTTTTGAAAAATTTACATATTCCAGCCCCTGCATGATAACTGTTCGGTCAACTGAAGATTTAAGGTCATCGCTTGTGAGGAAATAAATTATCAATAAGGAGATTTAACTTTGCAATGTGCAGCATTTATAAGACCAGCCAAAAATATTTATGAATTTTTGTTTATTTCAGTTTGTACGCCGCGCACATTGAAAGACCACTAAGCTCGCTTCACCAATCTGACGTCATATGGCTGTATATGATTAACGATGTATAATCTTCAAGGCACGCGGATATCATAGTCACATGTGTAATGAACACTTAATGGAGGTTATTCTTCGCTTTTGGCATTCTGGTCGGAGACTTTGAGACGTAAGTTGCAAACATTGTAGTCACGTTTTCAGTTAACCCAAACCAAATGTGGTTTTGTACAATATCTAACGATAAATATGACAAATAAGCTGTTCTATAATTTATTTATTTATTTATCAGCTATATTATTAATCATAAGAGATATATTATAAAAAAAATTGAGAATTAACTGGTTTTTCAAAGATCAACTGTTCTAGTGCATTGGAGTACAAAAGAGGATCCGAAAAATTGAAGAAGATATTAATTTGTTTTAATTGAAATTTGACACTGCCTGGCTCTCGCGGGTGCCCTCCCACAAATGTAAGAGATTGGAAATATCTGTGTTCGAATCCCAGTCAATCAGAAGAGGCAGTTTTATAGGCTTTTTTTCACAACGTGGATAGGCTAGTGGTTCTCAGGCGAGGTTTGCATGGTTTATTTATACCAAAATATTGTGTTTTTGGTCCAGCAAACCAACCGAATAATACACGAAATTACAGATACAATATACCGATGCCTCGTAGCTTTAGTTGCTTTTGCGTTTAACACATACCTGGTCCTAACATTTGACGCCGTTAACTTCCATGGACGGGGACTGAGTCAAATTATTTGTCTGAAGGTTGGTCCGATTTTCTGGATATACATAACTGTTTTTTCTTGAAAGAAGGGACTGAGCCTTTTTTTTTCGAGTAAAGATTTCGTTGTTTGTTAAAACGATACATCTTTATTCAATAGAGCGCGTTCTTTTCTTAAGGATATTCTCTCAAAAACATCACCTTTAGGGCAGAATTGACAATGCGTTTCTTGGAGCAAAACTTGACAGCTATTAATGATAACCTAACCGGTACGATGGCGCTGGAATCGATGTGTGCACCCGTAATAAAGCACGGAGATATTCGTGACATTTTCACATTACTTGGAAAACTTCTCAAAGTCTTTATTAAATCAATATTCAGGTTTATTGGTTTATTGAAACTATTTGTTCACGTATCCACCACAGATGCATATTGAACTTTCTATACAAATCACACCTTTTTGAACAATCGTGGATCTGTCTGGTGAAAGAGCCGACTACTGCAGATGCGATGAACAGATTCGTGTGATCACGCATGGGGGAAAAAAACAAGTTAAAGAAAGACTGGAAGGAAATATCGACAACCAATGAAATTCTTCATACTTTTTTTTTACTACTTCTTCGTAGTCGTGGTAGATTCATATTTTGCGTGCATCTGGAGTTTAACAAAAATCCCTCCATCTTCTCGTTGGCCAACAGTCTGGCAGTAATATTTTCCCCACAACTTTCTCAACCCTTTTACTTCATGCTTTAATGGAAGTTCTTTCCATTCCTTTCTATGAGTATAATTCTGAATTTGTTTTACTCTATTGGAAGTTAATATAGATTTCGTCTTTTCCTGGTTTTATTAATGCTTCTGAATTAAGTTAAGACTTCAGATCTAATTTTGGCATAATGTACGGGGTTGTACATAAAAATGTTTCGCATTTAAGGTTTCTTTAAAGATAATTACAGTATTTTTAAACATTCATTTATTATTTACAAAGATAACTGCACATCTCATGAACTTATGCGACATTCCACCATTAAAATAACATCCGTCCAAAGAGTGTCCAGTATTGTGAGCATTCCATGGACATATGTCTCCTCGATTTCCTTACTAGTTAGTAATACGTAATCCCTCATTTCTGAAAAATAAACTGCACGTCTCGAAACCTTATAGAGTCGATGATACAAAGACACGTGACATAAAACATTATTATATTCAGAAAATAATTTCTGATGCAGGATATAATTTCAGCATTGTACATTTGCAATTTCAGCAAAGCATTTGACTCTGTCCCGAACAGAGGTTACTCTGCAAGTTGAATCATGTTGGAACACGAGCAATATTGTTAGCTGGATCGCAAATGGTTGCGGGGCAGGAGGCAGAGGGTGATTCACGGTTACCCTTCAGAGTGGACTAAACGTTAGAAGTGGGGTTTCTATGGATCGGCTTTGGAACCATTGTTGTTTCTTAAATGTCATCGACGACGGGATACAAGGCGTAATGTCAAATGTGAAGTTTGGGGGAGTGATTAATGGTCAGCGCCAAGCAACGCTCTTTCAGGATGACTTCGATAGGCTTCAAAGAATATCAGAAAGGTGGCAGCTGTTTTTAATGTAGCAAAGTGCAAGGTCACCTGGGTAATGACAACCCCAAAATAACTTCTACTTTTCATGAGGGTGAATTAAAAATAGTAGAGGATCAAAAAATGATTTGGGACTTGCGATAGGCGGATTTGAAGTTAACCCTGTTGAGTATGGATAGGGAAGTCATAATCCCGCTGCATAAAGCAGCTCCAAAACGGCATTTGGAATACGGAATACTTTGTCCAAGTATCCCACCTAAGGAAAAAAAAAAAACACCACGCTTCTTGAAAGTGTTCAAAAATAGGCAAATCTTTCGTATAATCGGCAAAAAAGCGTCCATAAAAGGAAAACCTTCAACTATGTAGGCTAGAGAGCTGGATCGAGGACAAGACGGGGAACTTTTTGCTGTTACAAATGATTCCAGAAGTAGGAACCATAAATTCAAATTACGGGGGAAGCAGTTTAGGCTGGAATGTTGGAATTCTTCTCATTCAGCGAATTGTTAGAAAAATCTGAAGGCCAGTTAAATAGTACCTACTTTTATTTTATTTTTTAGTTAATACATAAAAAGCCTGCTCTTTCTTGCACTGTATGGCTGATACTAATCATATTTTCTCATGGGTGGGCACATATTTTCATTTTCCCTTTGACAACATTTAGTTCTGAATCATCTAGTAGGGATACAGAGAATGGTGAATGTAAAGCCCTCATCTGCGAATTTAATTTAATTTTATTTTATTTTTTACAAACAGATTATCAGCATATTGCATAAGTGATGTTCAACCATTTCGTTATATCTGAAATAGGCAAATAAAGCAATATTTCTGTTAAATCATACATACCTAAATTATAATCACCCAAAAGCACCTGTGTCCCTTCCATTAAACATTTATCCCGTACTCTAAGAGAAATCATCTTTCCGATAACCCATGAGTAGTACGATTTAAATCATATTGCGTACTACTTAATTCGGCTATATTCTTTCCTCGCTATCTGCTCCAGCTTATGCAATTAACCGCCAATTCAATGAATTTTGTAGTTTTTTCCCGTTCCAGGAATTTGTACTGCTTTAATCGATCTTTAAACCTCGCCAAATTACATCTAATGTTTACTGATTTAATTCTAATGCTAGACATTCTCTAGCCGCTTTCATTATCCCTTTGGGATGCCCTATTATTTGCTCATTGTGACTTCCGCGTGTTAATAACCTCGAGATGAATTGGTTACCGTCCATCTGTAGTGAGACTCGCTTTACTGACGATCGGTACTGTATATCAGCCAGATATAATGATACAGCCTTCACGCTTGGCATGGCTCAGAAGTGACTCGATTATATTGCCCATTGATCGATCTACCAGAATGAGGTAACAGATAATATTTCCTTTTTATCTATTTATTATTATAAATAGATAAAATTATTATTATTATTATTGCGGAACTTCCTAATGCCGGCTGTGACCAAGTGGTCGAGGGGTAGGTACACACAGACGCAGACTGTTCGAGTATAAATGGTGCCACAAAGTGCACGGTCTGCATTGATTTCGATTTCAAATGCTGTAAACTCCTTTGGCAGTCCCAGAATTAAGCAGCAACTTTAAGTAATAATCAAAATATTAATACCTAATTAATCAGCTGTAAAATTAAATTACAGTTATAATAAGAAGTATTAGAGTGGCACAATAATTATTGGATTGGTGCAGTCAATTTGGGGATCGCATAAGATCATTTATTTTCTTCGGCAGAAAGTAACCAGAAAATTAATTTCAGAATCTAGGAAGAAGTTAAACATTTATGCTGTTGAAAATGGCGATGAGATGAAGAGGCGTCTATCCACATAAGCGATGAGAAGCTGGAGTAAATGCACTTTCAGTGAGATCCGAAATATTCTATGTGAGTGGTGATCAATATTTGGTGGCCATTTTCCTAAAGCGGACTATAATTTGCATCGGTTACTATCACGCGTGGAATTGCCTTGAATAAAGTACGTTGAGTTATGTCACCAAGAGAAAGTATCTTTTTGATACTTTGGATTTTACTGCCAACTGTTTTTTTAGGTTTAAAAAAAAAAGCACTAGTACATTTTAATCGATGGTCAAAACTTTATATACCTCACGCTAAGTGCCGTGATGAGTTTGTTGAAACAATATCAACTGCCTCTAACAAGTGTAGCTTTGGTGACACTTTTTTAATTAAAAATCTCCCACTCGTTCAAATACGCACGCAAACACACACAATGTTGGATTCAGATTTCTCTCAAGGAATGTGCATGAAGATTCCAGAAGACACCAACTAAAGAAATATGAAAAGATTAAAGTCTTATCAAGTGTTCTTAGTTCTCTCGTACGGTGCCTACCCTGATTTCATAGTGAATTACCTCGATGTTATACTACTTTCAAATAAATAGAATTTCTGAAAAGGATTTTTTTTTTCTATTTATTATGATGATACTTGGAAGAGGAATTATAATGAGGAGGATGTCCCTTTAAGCAACACATTTCCACGTTTATTTTTTGGAATTCAGCATTCCAAAGGTGAATAATAATTAACAAAACATCCATGGAAAATAAAGATAAAAGAACTGGACAAATCCCAGACCGAATTGCTTACTCTAAAGTACGAGCACGCTTCAATCGACTCAAGTCTCAAGCCATAAAACACCACGTTGAAGTCACACTATGTAAGGGTGCCCCATCATACCGACAGAAACATTGTGATCTCTCCTCACAGCTCGATCCTGATGTCTGGATGGACTTTATTGCACGGTTTCAGCGTGGTAACCATGAGTCCAGTGATATTCCTCTGCTTGATCATGATGTGCCCAGAGATGCACTTGCAACCATCTTAATCACAAGACACGACCTTATATCTGTAATTAATCAATGGCCTGCAACTGGTACTGCAGGGATTGACGAAGTTCCACAGTTTATAATAAAATGTTTGAGTCCATATCTAATTGATCCCCTCTTAACAATTTTTAATAACATATTAAAAGGAGAATTTTTCCCTCCAGCTTAGAATGTGTACTCCGTCAGGCCACTTCCAAAGGTAGTAGTAGTAGTGGCATGTGATGCAAGAAAGCAAGTGTATGAGCTTATGCAGCATCAGCCAAAAAAAAAAAAAAAAAAAAAAAAGCACACCATTCCCTCCAAATGCTTGTCCAGTTGATCCTTAAATTTATTCAACCTATCAACTTCCTCAACGACAGATGGAAGTTTGTTCCAGCAATTAACCACCCGCTGGCTAAAGGCAAATTTCCGCACATCTATTCTACATCTGTCCTTCCTTAATTTGAATTTATGTCCCCTTAGGTTCGTAATCTGAACAAGTGGAAGGATCCCATCAGAATTCAGCGTGCTCAACCCATTCAAGGCCTTATATACCTCAATCAGATCACCGCACAGGTGCCTAGTCTTCAGCCACTGCAATTTGCAGAACTTAAGCCTCTCTTGGTAAGAGGATCCCTTCATTCCCCTCACCAATCTTGTTGCCCTTCTCTGTACACGCTCAAGTAAATCTACATCCTTCCTAAAATGAGGCCTCCAGACCTGTACGCAGTACTCAAGGCGTGGCCTGACCATTGCCTTATACAGAGGGACAATCACCTCCATCTCCCTGCTAGCAAAATTCCTATATATCATTGACAAAACCCCATGACCTGCCCTCGCAGCCTGTCTGCATTGCTCAGAAAACTTCATATCTGACTGCACAATTACTCCCATGTCTTTTTCATTTTCTACCACCTTAAGTGTAGTACCACACAGTTGGTACGTTTCTCTGGGGTTACTTCTACCCATATGCAGTACTTTGCATTTGTCAAGGTTAAACTTCAGTTGCCACTTCTTAGCCCATCTGCCCAAATTATCTGGATCCTGTTGCAGTAGCACACTGCCATTAACAACCCTGCCAACCTTTGTATCATCTGCAAACTTCGACATTAAGCCTGATATACCTTCATCAATATCTTTTCTGAAAAGATATTGATGAGGTCTCCCAGCCAACTGAAGCCAAGCACTTTAGACCCATCTCTCGCTCCTCGTGTTTACTGAAGCTGCTTGAGAAAACAGTACTGAAAACGCTTACTACACACATCCTCCCTCATAGGCCACATCAAATTCATTATGCGTTGCAGGACAGATCAACAATTAGCAATCTGCTTATGACCACCTATGCCATCCTTGGATCGTTTGAGGAGAAAGAAGAAATTGCTATCACATACCTGGACCTACAAGCAGCGTTCGATAGTGTCGACATCCCTGCCTTGTTAAGCTCCTTCAAAATTTCTATCATATCACAGGCCAAGTATTGAAGTTTCTGACATCTCTTCTGCAAAATAGAACCATCAAAATGTCCATAGGAAAGCAGACGTATACTAGGCAAATACAAGCAGGCGTGCCACAATGGGGGGGATTCTGTCTAGAATTCTTTTCACGGCCATAATTAATCCGCTAGCACACAACAGACCACATAAGGCCGCCGTAACCTAGTGGTCAGGCGCGCGGGTGCATAAGTGCACGTGCCTTGAGTGACCGGGGTTCAAGCCCGTGACTGCTGAATACGGTGCTGTTTCTTGTATTCTGTGTATCTTGTAAACTCCTCTGACCGTGTGGTCGTCCAGGAGTATAAGCAGAAAATTTATTTATTTTTATGTCATCGTATGCGGATGACTTGAAGCTCTTAACAAAAATAAAATCAACCGATAAAGCAATAGACACAACAGCAACCATCAACAAGACTTCATCAGAAATAAAGCAGTACCTCATGAGATTTGACCTGCAAGTCAATCCTGCAAAATCAGCCATCATGGTCTTCTCGCTGAAACCCACACCAACACTAATTCAACCTGCGATAGACGGAGTCTTGGTCCCCTGTGTCGAAAAGCAGAAAGACCTGAGTGTGACCTTTGATCGAAAATTAAGATTCCATCATCACATTGAAGAACTCTGTGCAACATTCAACAGGAAACGGTGGATTGCCAAGCAGCACTTGCTACATATTCATAACACCAATCTGATAAGGACGGTGATCTTCGGAGGTATACTGTATGGGGTACAGTTGTTGAGCTCGGCCGCAGACACAACAATCAAACTATTGACCGCCGCGGAATACTGGCTCCTGAAGTGGGCTACATGGAAGTGTCATCTCCCACCACAACTTCACACAACACCGATGGCCAAAGCACTGAATTTAACCATATTCGCAGCCTTAATGAACGAAAGAAGACTAATCTTCACTATCAAAATGATCGCTGGAAGAATCTCGACGCCCAATATTTGGGACACCGTGTGCTGGAGAATCCCTCCTTGGGAGTGGAGCACTCCGCTCCACTCCCAAGCTTCTTGCTCTTTCGTCGAGGTTACATTTTAAAGATCAGTTCCACCCTCATCAGAAGCTCCATCTAGCTCAGTCCTTGGACGCCGACCTGTGCAAAATCGTCGATGACAAAAAGTACATCCTGGATCTGCACGTGTGTTCCACAACCATCAACTGATGTGAGATCGCTCCGGTTCGGCAAGAATTTCAGGGAAACTTGAATTCTAGAAAACTGTCATGTGTTATTTTAATTTATTTTATTATTTTAATCTGATGTATTATTATTATTATATATTTTTTAAACTAAATTCAATCTGCTATTTATTTATCCTATTATGTATTTATTACATTTCCTGCGAGATGATATCTCTGCCGCTTGTTAACCCCTGGCTTAGTGCCGTGAAGGGTTTCTAAAGGTAGAGTACCTGCCGCAGGCCCGGCCTTAGGCATAGGCCAGCTAGGCAGCTGCCTAGGGCCTCCAATTCAAAGGGGCCCCCAGTCACAGAGGCAAATGCAAGTTCTTGGGTTAAATAATGATGACCGGGTAATAACAGTGTTCGGATGAATGGAACTACTGTTAACTCTGCCACACTTTCTTTTCACAAAAATCCTAATGTTTCTTTTCTCTCACGTTCCCTCGTTTGTTTTACTGCCTCCTTTCCAAATTCACAAAAATGGTGACCGTAGGTATAGAGAGAGAGAGAGGATCTCGAGTTGCTTTAAGGGCTCTTTAGAACTTTTCCCTTTTCGCCGCATGAAGGGTAAGAGGATAGGTCCGTTTAATAGTTTCCAGTTGTCACAGATACATTGTTTTGCACTTTTCGGATGTGTGAAACAATGTATAAAAAGGCTTGTGTAAGAGTTTCTCAGAAATACATTTCTAAGAATATAAAAATTCGTAGTAAATTAATTCATTAAGTATCTTAACCGAAACTGTAATTAGCAGTGGCGTAACTACCCTTTCATGGGCCAGGGTACATTGCACCCCCTGCACAGCGATAGTTACGCCACTGGTAACTAGACTGTGTTTCATAAAGATGTTATTGAGCGCTTTAAAGCGAGGCCCCGTCGAGAGTGAGGACCCCAGCTTGCGCCTTACGGTAAATGTGGCTCTGTTGGTAATTCGAGATGATACAATCATCTAGGAATGACGAGCTCGGAAAAAGGTTAGGAATTCAACATATTCTTATAATATCCTGTTTTAAAACAATTTTACTGGATTTTGAAATGAATTAAGTTTATTAGCAAGGAAAATTAAAGAAATATTTCAATAATATTTAATAAAAAATGGGGATAAAATAATTATAAACAAGACTTCTTGCAAGTAAACATTGGTATTTGATGAAATGTTTTTATTATATAAATTTTAACAAGAGTATATTTTAATTTTAATTTTATTAGATTAAACATGCTTTCTTTGCAGGATTCCTTTAATTTATTTGATTTAACATATCCTTAAATGTCTTACATCAGAGGAAGAAAGTTTGAATCGGGTGCACAGAAACGAAAGAGAAAAATGTTGCAGGAAGCATTGATTTCAAGACAAAAAGGCGCTATTTTGAAGTATTTGCCCCAACAACAGAAGATATTGGATCCGAAAAAAACACCATTGAAGCTTCACGATTTGAAGAACGCTTGAAAACAACTCCACTTACAAAACCACCAGTAATGACATTAGTTCCATCTACATTCTTAAACAGAAACTCAGTTTGAAAAATCAGAATCATGTGCACTTGACTGGAGTGATATTGGTATGTGGCCAGTACCTCTGAATGATAGTCAACTAGTCTTTGTGATTGATAAAGGTCCAAATAGGGTTGTTAACTTTGATTTTCCTCTGGATGAGAATAATAGACACTTTTCTGTCATACTACACTCGGAAACTTTTAAATGGTGAATTAATCGACCGTCGTTGGCTGGTTTATTCTAAAAATCTTGACTGTGTTTTTTGCTTCTGTTGCAAGTTGTTTTCTGATTCAAAAAAAAAAATTTTCAAGTATTAGATTTAAAGACTGGAAGAACCTTTCTACACTGATAAGAGAACATGAATTTTCAACGAAACACAGAGTCACAAAGGAAATGGATTGAGTTTGAAAATCGTTTAAATAAAAATCAAACACTTGATAAGGAATTGCAAAAATCGATCGCGAAAGAAAAATTACATTGGCGCGGTGTACTAGAACGTATTTTAGCTATCGTACAGTTTCTGGCACAGAAAAACATGGCTTTCCGTGGTAGCGAGGAAAAGCAGCATGCTCATAACAACGGGAATTTTTTGGGACTGGTGCAATTAGTTGCGAAGTTTGATCCTGTTTTAGGTGAACACATTCGGAGAATCAACAGTTCTGAAATTCATGATCATTACTTAGGTAAAAGAATGCAAAATGAATTTATTCGTCTAATTAGCAAGAACGTCTTAGAAAAAATAACAGCTAGTATAAATAAATCAAAATATTACTCCGTGATTTTAGACTGCACTCCGGATGCAGATGACCGGATCCATCAAGAGCAGATGACTGTAGTAATACGTTTCGTTGAAATAATTGGGAAATCTGTAGAAATCGTTGAACGGTTTGTAGGATTTTTACCTGTTAATGAGACAACGGGATCTGTCTTAACAGAAGTTTTCATGGAAAAGTTGAAAAAACTAGGTTTACCAATTTCCGATTGTCGCGGTCAAGCTCATGATAATGGTTCTAATATGAAAGGTTGTAACAAAGGGGTACAAGCAAGGGTAAGAAAAATCGATCGGAGGGCATTTTATATTTCTTGTGGATGCCACAATTTGAATTTGATCAAATTCTGCGAAGTCATTATTTGGTGTTATACAACAAATGTACGTATTATTTTCCTCATCTACACAAAGATGGAATCTTTTAAAGGTACATGTAAAACATCTTACAATCAAGGAACAAGATGGGAATGGAACTATCGGAAACAAGATGGGAATGCTGGGTTAAAAGTGTCAAAGCTCTTAGATTCCAAATAGGTGACATTTATGACGCACTAATTGATGTTTCTGAAACAACCGTTGATTTCAAAAGCCGATCAGAAGCTCTTTCCCTGGCAAGAGAACTTAAAAGTTTTAAATTTCTCGTGATGCTATGCATTTGGTATGATATTCTAACTCAGGTGAATCTTTTGTGAATCTCAGGTGAGCAAAGTTTTTCAAGGGGAGCACGTGCAATTAGAGACAGTGTTGGTACTTTTGGAAAGGAAAACGAAATGTTTAATGTATCATAAGGAAAATGGGTTTCAAAACTTCACAGAGAATAGAGAATAGCTAATGAATTAGAAATGTCTCCTGAAGAAGCTGTTTTTCCTTCTGTCGAGTCAGTCCCATGTAGACGTATCAAAAAGCAATTCTCTTTTGAGGCAGAAGATGAAATAATCTGTGATCCTAAAAAACGGTTTCAGGTAGAATTCTTTAATGTACTGTTAGATCAAGCAATAATGTCAATTACTGAACGAGTTCAAGAGCTGAAAAAATTTAAAAAATCATTCGGATTTTTATTTGATATTCATAATTTAAAAGTTTTAGGCGACGAAGAACTGCTAAAGTTTTGTAATCATTTGCAATTGTTTCTATCTGATCCAGAAAACGGAGCTGAGAGTGATTTGGATGGCCAAAATCTTCTTACTGAGCTTAGGACCCTGTCAAATGTTTTACCTTCACAATTATCACCTTTAGAGGTACTGAAATACATACATAACAATAGATTGAATGAAGTATTGCCAAATACCTCTATCGCTCTACGAATTCTATTGACCATTCCTATGACAGTAGCTTCTGGTGAGCGTAGTTTTTCTAAATTAAAATTAATAAAATCAGTTCTGAGGTCTACAATGACTCAAGAAAGATTGGTAGACCTATCAGTCATTTCAATTGAAAGTGAAATTTGTCAATTTTTAGACTATAGTGAAATAATAGCAGAATTTCAAACAAAAAAGCAAGAAAGCTGTCTATTTAAAATTAATTATATTGACAGACATTAATTATAATTATATACATTATAGAATTGTTTTTTATAAAACTTTTCAGTAAATTTTTAATAAATTCAATCCTAACTATATTATTTATTTTATACAACAAGTGCAAATATAAAAAAATGTTACAACTCATAGATCTCATATAAAAATATTTTATCTAGGGCCCAAAAATAACTTTTGCCTAGGGTCTCCAAAACTGTAAGGCCGGCCCTGTACTTGCGTGTACCTAGGAACCTTACAATAAAGATTATATTTATTTAAATTCATGAATAGTGTTTCTTCATTGCTACTCCTAAAATACCACTAGCCTCGCAATGCAATTTTAATAATAAATAAACAAAATATAAGGTCAGAGGTGTCAGCAAAGTTGATAATAATAATAAAACATTACCTTATTTAGCAGTCATGTGGCTCGAACCAACTCAAACGCGTGTACTCTCTTATTGACACACGGCTACGTCAGGCCTTACGATGAATGATCTGTGACACACTTTCTGATAATATTAATATATTACGTTTTCCTTAAAATTAGCAATTTACTAAGAATTAAACATGAACTTCTCTCTTTAATTATATGATTTTTTTTCATTTCAGATAATAATTTCGGAGTATGCAGTACCACATGGTAGCAAGTTACAGGCATTTTGGATAGAAACATTACGCTTTTGCCTAAAATGGGGATTAGTTGTTCTGCTGCCCAGAAAGATGGCGTCGCTATATCAGAAGCCAGAGGGTAAGTATTGAATATTTCAGTAGCACAGCCCGGATGATGTATTTCATCTCGAAGGCAGTTATTTAAAAATGCGCCCCACCCCTATGCACTATATCATACGAACTTACACCACAAAATCAGTTCTTCAGACCGAAGTGACTCCATTATGTTCCATGGAACAGGCATTAAGTTAACAGGTTGTAATTATTTATGGCACCCTCAGGTCCCTATTATGAACTGGGGATACATTCGCCAATCTCCAATCCGCAGGGACCTCTCCTGAATCCAGGAATGTTTTCATAATTATGTCTGATGGTTTGCTTAACTCTTCTGCTGCCTCCCATACCATAACTGCAGAGATCCCATCCAACCCAGGCTCCTTTTTTATGTTCAGCTTCAACAATTTCTCTTCCACTTTTAGATATCACAAAATAATTATTAGAGTTTAATAAACTTCTGGCATCCTCCTCCATAAAGAATTCCTTATGTGTGAATTCAGATTCAAGATACTTATTTAGTTTGTCAGAAACCTGTGCAAGATCATCAGTCCTTAAACTATTAATATCACGTGTAACGACGTGATTCCGCCCCTTTCTTCTACTATTAATATAAGGAAGATTTTATGCTGATTTTCTTTTCATTCTTTGCCAGAGACTTCTCATAGGCTACCTTAGCTTGTCTAACCTACTTTGTAACTTGACTGCTGTCCAGTTTATATTTACCATAAGCTTCTGTTTAACCCTCCCATACTTTATGTGCATCCCGTGCATTTTTCTTTAGTTTAGGAGCATCAGCGACTAAGGTCATATTGCTTCGTGTATACTGTCTGCAAATTGCGTGTTCTGTGGTCGATTTTCTGTTTGCTGGACGAAAACCTCAACAAGTTTCTGGGAGATTAAAACTGACCATAAAATTTGTTCAGGTCATCGACGGGATTCGAACTCAGGTCTTTTCCACCCGGCGGTGGAGAGGACGGCGGTTCTACCAACTGTGCTACCACGAGGACCCTGGAAAATGAAAAATAATTCGTTCTTGGAGACTTCTCTAGCACAAATAAAGATTTGGGATACTGTCCAAACCCTTTTCACATCAGGGACGGATCCAGCCTTAGTCTTTTGGGGAGGGGGGAATTAACAGAAACGAAAATCAAGTGTGAACCAATGTTAGTGGGGTGGCTGTAGCAGCAACAGCATAGGAAAACAATAGTGGTCCAACCTTAGATGGAAGAGAAATATGAAAATTGCTCTGTTCATAGATAATACGGAAATATAACATAGCAGAACATGCTTTTGAAATAACCAGGGGGGGGGGATTGATTGTCCCAATATCCCACTTTCTTGTGGATCCGCCTTTTTGACATTGCGATCTCAGTGTTTTAACTTGTTCGAGAGCCGAATACAACGAAACTTCCAAACCCATTTAAATTCCGTGGATTCCACTTTAAATGAACCCCCAAGTGTTAATTAAGAGTGCATTACATTGCACGGGCCTTTGTGCATCACTTCAGTAATCTGTCGATTTTTTAAAATACAATTAACGTAAAAGGTGTTTAAAAACTGAAGTATTTTCTCTCGTATTTTAAGGCTTACATTACATTTTAGTTCACAAATGTAGTTGATTATTTGTATTACAATATGAGAAAAAAGCCATAGTGAATTTCCAATGAACATTTCTGTTATGAAAAAGGTTTTTTTTAACTATGTGCTCTACTAGAAATTGCTATAAAAAGGCAACACTAGCTGAGTTCAATAAATAATAATATATTTTTTAAACAGGTCGCCATTTCTACAGTCCGATTTGTCGGAAGATAAATCGTCTAGAGCGTCTTCGGTGTTTCTGAGAGAAAGCGACAGAAATAAGCTAGTAACAGAGCTTTTCGAGGACAGTGCCCTATCAAGGAGAACAGGAAGTGTAAGTTTAATATCTTTCTGGAGTATCAGGTAAAATTAACATACTTTTTGAATTAATTTTTTAAAGGGAATTTCAGTACACTTAGTATGAAGATTAATTATGGGCCCTTGTGGGTAGCAGGTGGTCATAGCCTCAGTCCTTCCAGACCACACCGAGAGGAAAAGGCCCGAGTTCGAATCCCGTGAAGGAGTGAGGAATTTTCATAAACTTTTTTTTTTAGTTTAGAAAACATTGGCTTAACAATTTTTATTTATTTATTTTATACTCTGATTTAGTATTAGCAATGGCCACATGGTGCAAGGAAGCCTATGGCTTACGTTACACCAGCCAAAAATTAAAAAAATAATTATAACTAGGGGGCTTCAGCCCCTGTTCGCTTTGCTCGCCCACGCTTTTCTACGTAAAATGAAGAGGTATGACTGAGTAAGTCAAATCTTTTCTACATAAACGACACACCTGTCTAAACGCACTGATCGATATCTAATCAGTAAGTGACCTGTGTAATTATTTACCTGTGCATTTGTAGTGATGTAATTGCCCCGCTCTCTTCTCCCATTAGCTCGAATAAATATCACTAGTTGTGTGTGTGTGTGTGTGGTATGGATGTTTATTGGCGCATTAGCTGCTACGGCTATAGTGCGCCTATTCGTAGGAATATTAGAAAATAATTAACAGTGAAGCCAGTTTAAACTAATTTCAGTTCTGACACCTATTCATAAACGATGATACATTCCAGTTTGTTTTAAAAAGCAGAAAAGTTCGTTAACATTTGCGTCCTCTCCAATGATATGATGTAATGTCAATGGTTCTCGAAGATTAGCCAGATTTTGAAGTATTGAAGCTCGATGTTGTTGATAGTGAGGACGGTCAATCAGAATATGTTTGACTGTTATATGTTCTAAGCAATGTGGACACTGAGAAGGATCATCGCCCATTAGTAGATGGAAGTGAGTCAGTTGGGTGTGTCCTATTCTCATTCGTGCGAGTACCACTTCTTCCCGCCGCACTGTCTGATTGCTCGAGTGCCAGAACTTTGGGTCTTGTTTCAACTGGAAAAGTTTGTTATTCGTTTGGCTATTCCCTAACTCTCCACTGTGCATGGCATGCTGCTTGAATTAAGATATTATAATCAGGCGCTGGAACAGGGACAGAGGTTAGGTTTAAAGTTGATGGACTTTTGGCAGATATATCAGCCACTTCATTCCCTTTTCAGGTCAGTTGAGGAAAGGTGGTCCATGGTGGACGAGAAGAATTCTTTATCTGTTGCCTATTGTGGAGAGCAACATTCCAATTCTGTGATATTTCAAGATTATAAAAAGGCCGTATTTCAAACTTGGTTTATTTCTGTAGAGGTTGATTAAAAAGGTTTGGCTGAATAGGATGCGAAGAGAAAGTCTGTATTTTGGCTGCATATTTAAGTAATAGCATTTTTCTGAGGAGATGCAGAGGGGAGCTCATGAGCTTCAATGTATAGACTGAGTTTCTATATTCTATATGCACGTACACATAATGCACTGCCAATTGCAATCCCCAGTGCATTATGTCGAATAAGATCCAGCCAGTGTAGTACACTCCTTCGGGCAGAATCATAAACTGGAGCATCATAATCTAAACGGGATCTAATCAGTGCTTTATATAAGAGCAGCAAAATTGTACGATCTACTACCCAAGACAGGGCAGATAAAGTTCTTAGCATATTGATCTTTTTAAGACAGGTAGTACATATTAATTTAACATGCTCGAAGAAGTTTAGCTTACTCTCCAGGATTAGTCCCAAGAATTTGATATTGCTGGAAATCGGAATGGTGGAATTTGAAATCCGAAGTTCAGGATCTGTTTGCAATTTGCGTTGATTGCAAAAGTGGATCGCAACTGTTTTCTGTTGGGAAAGACGATATCCATTGATTTCAGCCCACTTTTGTACTTTATTGAGGGACATCTGTAATTGTCTTTCGATAGATCTCATGTTCTGAGAATGGCAAGAAATAGAGATCGTCAGCGTAAAGGTACGCCTCTACAGTATTTGGGAGTTCTTTTGTAATGGAATCAATTCTAAGGGCAAACAGGGTTGCACTCAATACTGATCCTTGCGGTGCGCCTTCCTGCGAGAATGTAGCAGAAAGGGAATTTTGATATCTGACCTGGAAAGATCGGCTCTTGAGGAAGTTCCTAATAAATATGGGCAGATTGCCTCGTAGACCAAGCGTATGAAGGTCACTGAGAATGCTATACCGCCAGGTAGTATCAAATGCCTTTTCTATATCGATGGAGACCATAACAAGGTGTTCGTTTTTCACAAAGGCATTGCGAATTTCAGATTCAGCCTTGATCATCACATCTAAGGAGGACCTGTTTTTGCGAAAGCCATGTTGACAATTACTCAGTAGATGCTGAGTTTCAATGATCCAAGTGAGTCGACTGTGGATCATTTTTTCAAGAATTTTACCAAGGCAACTTGACAGAGAGATTGGCCTGTAACTATTAGGACTGGAGGGATCTTTTCCAGGTTTCAAAAACGCCAAAACTGTAGCATGGTGCCAAGAGGTTGGATAAATATTTTCCAGGAAGATCCGGTTAAAAAAGACTAGAAGCAGTTGTAAATTTTTGTCATCGAGATGCTGCAGCATGACATAATATATGCCATCTGGCCCAGAGGCACTGTTTTGTGTTGTTTTGATGGCCTGTAAAAGTTGACAATATTGCAGAGGCTGATTATATGGAAGTGATAGTGAGGTTCGAAAGTTATTAGGTCTCTGTTCGGTGGCGGCCTTAATTTTCTGGAATTTTGGAGTGTAGTTTGATGCAGTTGAGACTTGAGCAAAGGTTTTGCCCAAGGCATTGGCTATATATAGAGGAGCAGAGAGTTCGTGCCCATTGCAGGAAAGAATTGGGGAATAAAAAGTTGGAAACTTCCCAGAAAGCTGCCTAATTTTCTTCCATATTAGTCTGAAGTCAGTGTTTCTATTGATAGTAAAAGCGAACTGAGTCCAAGATTCTTTCTTGGTTTGCTTTTGAATGTAACGCGCTTTTGCCCTTCGTTTTATTGTAATTAATTAGATTAGCAGTTGTTGGAGATCGACGGAATAAATTAAATGCTTTATTTTTTGCCTTCTTCGCTTTTGTCCACTCTTCGTTCCACCAGTAGTTGAAATGCCGTCGGGTCGCGGGATTTGATAATTGAGTACTTAGCTGCAACTAAAAGACGGGAGGTAATATAATCAGTAACTTCATCTATGGGCTGTAGTTGAATAGTTTTTTTTGCCAAGAGTGATTGCTGACTGAAATTTGGCCCAATTGGCTTTAGAGAATTTCCATTTCCTGCAGGGTTGTTGTAAATGGTTGTTGTGTAGTCATCAGATTACAAACAATTGGAAAATGATCGCTGCCCATGGGATCATCCAGAGCGGACCACTGCATGACTGAAGACAGTATCGGGGAGCAAATCGATAGGTCAATTGCAGACGTCTGTCCAGTAGGTAACTGTATATGGGTGTGCGAGCCACTATTAAGAAGAGTGAGGTTTTGTTTTTCCAATAGAGTTTCAAGCAGTCGGCCGCGTTTGTCTAATTTAGATGATCCCCATAAAGGGTGATGGCCATTGAAATCTCCTAGCAAGCAGACAGGGGAGGGTAGCTGTCTTAAAAGTTCTTCAAGATCATTATAGGAATACGTATGAGATAGATTGAGACTAGTATTAATGCAATCTGAGTAATCAGATGCACAGCAACGGCTTCGATTTGGGTTTGGAGAGTGATTTGCTTAGCCGGAATCTTTGAGTTAATTAAAATAGCTACACCACCACGAGCAGAATCGAAAATATTCCGACCTCTTCGATAAATTGAGTAGTTTCTTAAGGAAATGGAAATTTCAGGGGTTAAATAGGTTTCCTGTAGACAGAGACCAACTGGAGAGTAGCAGTTAATTAAATACTGAATGTCGTCGATGTTACAACGAAAGCCTCTGCAATTTCATTGCAAAAAAATTAGGCATTACTAAAATTTAGAAGAAGCTGTACCTGGCGTGGCTGTCTTATGGCGTTCAGGCTTCGGTTTGTCTCTTTTTTTGGAAAGGTAGGGCGACCAGTGTCCATGTCTTCTTCTGCAAATATTTCCAGAATAGGATCTTCCTGCTTTGATGGGTTCTCTGCATCCATCGATGTGTCCTGAACAATTCGACTTTTTTTGAAGTCGAACTATGATTATTTGAAGTAGTAGCAATCACTGGCGGAGGAGAAGATTTCGCTGTTATCGTAAGAGGCGTGTTACTTGCTTGGTCTGAGTGCTTAAGGGCAATGGATTGTTGCTGTGAGAGGACAGTCCGAGCCCAGTCAGAGATTAATATGTTTGATGGAACGGTAACATCAGTTTGAGTGGCAATGGCTTGATATTTTTTTGTAATAGTGGCACAGGTACGGTTTGGTATACTGGGTTCAATTAATTTTCTTGCCTCCCGATAACTAACTTTGTTTTCAACTTTATATTTGACATTTTTTTTCTCCATTTTCCATCTCTCACATGTTTTAGAGTAGGCAGGATGGTCGCCTTTGCATCCATTTCTTTCGCGGAACAATCACTTTGACCGTGTTCGGAGGATCCACAGTTGGGACAAACTGGGTTCCCTCTGCATGCCGTTTGAGAGTGGCCATACTTTTGGCATTTATAACATCTCAACGGATTGGGTATGAAAGGACGAGAGCGGCAAAGTAGATATCCTGCTTTTACTGATGAGGGTAGGTTTGGACTATTAAAGGTGAGAATTATATTTCTGGTAGGTATGAGTATATTGTCTCTTTTGACCATAATTCTTTTTATAGCAATTACATTTTGTTCCTGAAGCTCTTCTTTAATTTCTTCTTCCGTCACGTTCATCAGGTCCCAACTAGATATTACACCCTTTGATGTATATAGGGTTGCATGTGGGGCTACTTTCACTGGGATACCAGCAAAATTTGTCATTTTTAGCAGTTTTTCAGAAAGCCTGCTGTTTAGAGTTTCAACAATAAGCCCCCTGATTGCAGTCTCTTAACCGTCTTGGGAGACCCTGCAATACTTTCCAGATGTTTTTGGTTTAGAAAGGGGATAGCTTACTGAAAGGCTGTTCTGATAGAGAGTGCATTATTAAAAATGCAGGTAAGTCTGTCGCCGAGGGATTGGTTTTCAACCTCTTTGGTTGCGACGAATCATGGTAATTTTCTATCTCTGGCCGACAGCTTGTCGGCTCTAAAGATGGAAACGTATTGTGTTCCATGTTGGCTCCTTTTAGCCCCTTGAAGATGAACTTTTCTGCCAAGGTTAGCGGCCCCGCCACGGGGAGGCAGTAGCAGTGCCTGGTGTCACCAAGCGAAATTAGGAGTTAGTCTATTAAATATGAAAAAAGGAAAGGTTACTTTCCTTTCTTGCTCTCGGAATCCTCACAACGCAAAGTTTCCCAACAGCCTGGAATCAATATATTGTCCAACCAATCCCCAAAACACAAGGAGCGACGTCAATTTCAAAATTCAGGCCAATAATGAAAGCCTCATGTCTCCACAAAGTCATGGAGAAGTGCCTTCTTCCCATCCTAACCAACCAGGTTCCGCCATATGAATCACCATACATTCACTATGCCTTGAAATGCAGGTCCACCATTACCAACCTACTGCAAACCTGTGGGCTCTACAAGATAGGTCTGAGATGGCAATTGTTTATAAGGATATCCAGTCTGCATTCGACAGTATAGATATCCAGCCCCTCCTGCAACTTTGTGAGGACGGATATCAGATAAAAGGCAATATACTGGAATTCTTGAAGTCGCTACTTACGACCAGGGTCCTTCACTTGACTGTGAATAAAAAAAATCTTTCACAAGGAAAGTTTGTGTAGGTGTTCCCCAGGGCGGAGTTCTTTCAGGGCTCCTCTTTACGGCTGCCATCCACCCATTCCTGTGCCAGCAAACAGAATTTATCAGTTATGCAGACGACTTGAAGCTCCTCTATCGGATCAACGGGACCGCCCGACCTGATTTTGTTTCTAAAACCATTATCAACAGCTTTAAGAATCTGATTACATACTTGGCACAGTTTTCTCTTAAGATAAATGCAAACAAATATGCACAAATGGTATTTTCACTCAAATCAAGCCCAATGCAACTAAACCTGGGAATCCAGGGAAACCCCATCACCCCAATCACCAAGCACAAAGATCTCGGCGTTATATTCGAACCTAAACTCAGTTTCAAACACCATGTTGCAAACATTCACAACAAGGTCTGCAGATCAAGATGGCTTGCCAAACAACACCTCCTTCACGTCACAGAGCCTGCGTACCGCTCCAATACATATACCGGTTTCTGCAGCCAGCCTTCACCTACGGGTCAGAAATCTGGGCGTCGGCAACGAAAACCACGCTAAAAACCATTGCATCTGATGAGTACTGGCTTCTTTGGTGGGTCCTCTTCAAGCATAAACTGCCACCACTCATACATACTTCAGATATCACCCAACTTCTAAATTACAGAAAAGTATCCAAACGGATATTCGCCCTCCGCTTGCTTGTGTCAATTAAAATGATAGCGGGTGAAGTCAATACGCCAAATTTTTGGAGGATCCCCCCAAAACCCTTAAGAGCCCTCCCCTCGCTGCAGTCTGTGGCGTGGAGGCTCAGAATAGGGGATAGATTCCTGCCCATGGAGCTGCTCCACAACGTCCAGGAGATGGATGTGGACTACAAAAATTTCATAGAGGACAAATCGTACAGAAGACGCATCATGAGGGAACAGCTTTCGTCTTCAGCCGAGTGACGGCCATTGTCTTTTCATCGCTTTTCATGTTATTTCATTTCCCATGTTAATATTAATTTTATATATAAAATATGTAATTATACGTTTTATGTTCTAATATGTTTTATGTAATTTTTCCTGTATAAGTTATTTAATGTTAAACCCCTAGCATTGTCGCTGTTGTGGGTATTATTGCATCAGGCAATCATGTAACCAATCACCGTCTGCAATAAAGATATTAATCAGTACTTTTGATGAAAGAGCTGCTATTAAATAAAATGATGTATTAAGGAGAAAAACGTAAGAGAGAACTAGAATTCACCTTTTGAAAATCGCAGTGAAAGCACAGAGAAATCGCTCAGTCACAATCGCTTGGCACCTGAGGCCAAATATCACTAGGAGGAAAACTTTTTTAATGTATCCAGAGATAAGAAGAAAATAATAACAGGAAGAAAATTTAAAAAAAATAATAAATAATTAATAAGAGAAAAGGAAATAGACAGCCTATTCGTTTCTCTCCTCCCGTAGCTGATTATCCAGTTGACCTTTGAATAAACTATCAGTCTCTACCACCCATGTAGGTAACTTATTCCAGTATTTTATAACTAAACTATTGGAAACAGTTTATAACTGGCTAAAATAAAACTTCCTGCAGTCCAGTGTAAACATCTCCCCCCCCCGTAACTTGAAATTATGGCCCACTAGTTCTAGAATCATTTCTAACCGTTAAAATTTCGCCCTCGTTCATTTTGCTTATGCCTCTCACAATACAATCAATCATTTCGCTTTAAACACCTCAGTCAAGTCTCCTCTACGGTGCCTCGTTTCCAAGCTCTGCAACCCACATATTCGAAGTCTTTCCTCATATGGACGCCGTTTTGCCGATCTCACCAGGCGAACTATCCGTCTTTGGACCCTTTCAAGAAGCACAGTGTCTTTCTTTAGGTGCGGTTGCCAGACTTGAACACAGTATTCCAATATGGTCTAACAACAGCCTTTTATAATGGGTTTATGACGTCCTCATCTCTTGTAGCAAATGTTCGATAAATCATCAATAGGCCTTCCTTGCTAACTCATTTCACGAACTGAAGATCATTAATATACACCGAGTGATCACTGAATTATGAGCACCTATCTAATATCGTTTTGATAACAGCCGCTATTAACCCAGGTATTCCACTCCACTAGGTGCCTCAAGACGTCCGTTAGGGTCTGGTGCCATGTTGCCTGCAAGGCTCTCCACAGTGTCGGTATAGATTACGGTTGCGTGTCCACACGCCTCACTTCCCGTTCCTAAACATCCCACACGAATTCAATTGGATTGAGTCAGGCGTATTTGGAGGCCAGTCAAGATGGGTGATACCTTTACTGTGTTCCTCGAACCACTGGTGACACATCGCAATATCGTCGTGGAAGATCCCGTTTCTGTCAGGGAAAAATGCAACATGGCGACGTACACATGGTTCCCTAAGAGGTGCTGGTTGGCCTCATTAATGAAACTGGACAATTGCGCACGTAGGTTATTCTCCAAGTACGATGCATATCAGCAGCAGAGACCAGAATTGGGTGAATGTGATGAAAGGAATGGCACTTTTTAGGTGTTTAATTACAATTAGTTGTATGTATGCTTATGTATTTTATTTTCTCTTAGGAATGTTTATGTTATGTTTATCTTTCCAGCTAACATCCCAGGCAGTAGATCTTCCTGATCTCCGGTCATTTCCTGAAAAAATCCGAAATCTCATCATGGGCCGAATAGACGAAGTAATCATGCAATCATCTCATCTCAAGGAGATATCCGTATACATCTGCGCAGACTATGAAGGTAAAAAAGCATAATCTCTCCATTTCTTTTGATTTTATAAAAGCAGCCGAAATTTATGTTGCAATAAAATGGAGAGAATAAAAGAGAGAACAAATATTTATTTCTCATGAATACGAGGGGGTATCAAGATAGATAAAACATCAGTAGTAAGATGCCGTTTTTAAGATAAGTTGTCTACGTATTCAATAACAACGTGTGAAATATCATTCCCGTAGGTGATCGTACACCAGAGGTGGAGCCAGGGATCTGAGGAAGGACTCTATGGTTGACAAAGTGGAGTATCGAGCAGTGATCAAGTTCCTGCATTTGCAGGGCAAGAAAGCTCAGGAAATTGACGAAGAAATTAAAGCTGTGTATGTGCAGAATTTTCCATCCTAAGGCACTGTAAAAAAGTGGAAACGGGAGTTCTAGTGCGGTCGTATAAGTGTCTTTAACGATCCAAAAGAAAGAAGGCCATCAACATCCACAGACAGTGAGATAGTTTCAAAGGTTGGGCAGCTGGTGCTGAGTGACAGACGCGTGACAATTCGTTTCATCGCAAATACAGTGGGAATTAGTTATGGGACTGCCCACAGCATTTTACACGATCATCTGCACATGTCTAAAGTCTCAGCACGATGGGTTCCAAGATTGCTAAAGCCTTTGCAGAAGCAATGTCGAATGCAATGTTCTCGCCAACTGTTCGGTTTGTGTAATGCGGACGATGAGAACTTTTTTGATCGGTTGGTGACAAGTGACGAATGCTCGGTGTACCAGTATGATCCGGAGACTAAAAACATGTCAAAGCAGTGGAAGCACACCTCCACAGGAAGCAATAATGAAGTCGAATCGTGGTTTCAGGCAAAAAGTGCGGATTGTATGATCAAGTCATTAAACAACTGATACATAGATGGGAGAGATGTATTATTATACATGGAGAGTATATAGAAAAGGATTAAAGTTCTTGTGAAGGGCCTTTCTAGGGCTATTATTTCTAGGTAAGGGTACGAACTTTTGATACCCTGTCGTATTGACCCCAACCAATACAATTTTTCTTTAATATTCTACTCACTTCTATCAAAATACAGCTTACTATTTATTTCTCATGCACTTAATAGTAAATGTACTCAGACTCTGTTGCCATGTGTTGAAGTTATTTAAATGTGCTAAATTTTATTTCGAATTTCTGCAGACACAGAAGTGGAACGGGATGCCCTTACTGAAAAGGTGTTTCCAGAACTAAGACGATACTGCGCTAATCTGGATTACGATCTTAACGTGATCGATCTCCATTTTGGTGTACCGGGGGATTCTTTGGACACCCATGCTTTCAGAGAGATCTGCCTCAAAACTTTGGACAATCTCATGCGCCAAGGTCGTTTCATCTCATTGGTAAGTCTGACTTCACTGGGCATTTTGTATGAACTGTTCAGAATGTAGTCTCGATTTGCACACTATAATTTGAGTGACTCACATACACTGAGCGGCTACTTTATTAAGTACACATATCTAATAGCGAGTAGAATTCTCTTTATCCCTCAGAACAGCCTGGATTCGTTTGGTATCCATCCATAACAAGGTATGACGAGTTTTACATTTTGAAATGCCTCTTTGCTAACCACTTTTGTACTACTAGGTTATTTATTTGGCTGATTGTAGCCTTTCTATTACCCTGCACAAATCTCGTTAGCTTTTTTTTTTTTTTTTTTTTTTTGGCCTTTCCATCAATGAGCTGTTTCTGACCACAGGTTGCCGTTGGTTGGATATTGTTTTGGACCAATACCGGCGCATTTTGCGCAGACTGCCATGCCACCTTCAAAGTTACTTAAATCTTTAGCGTTGCCCATTTTTGCACTCAAATTGAACAGAATTTCTAAGCATTGATCTTACTGAAGGAACGCTCAGTTTCATGAAAAGGGTAGGTGTACCTAATAAAGTGGCCACTCATTGCATTTTACTCATATTTTTATGATACTGTATTTTAAGATAGACGTATGAGCTCTCAGTAAGGTGTATTTTTATTGTTAGCTAAACAAGGTTTGTGAATGATCACGAGATGAGATACGAAAATTGCAGCGAGTTTCAAAGTATTTTCTTTTTCCCTTCGCCCTACGTGAGCAAATACAATTAGCTGACGTAGTTGGCGGTTAGCGCGAGAGTGCAATAGCACACGCATTTGAGTTGATCGTGATTCAAGCCCACAAAATTGGTAAATTCGGTATTCATTGTGTTGATACAAATATCTGAAAGAATGAAATCGCTGACGTATTATCACGAGTTATCATTTGTTTATTAACCGTCGAGGCCAAGTTGCTCTTTTCCTTTGGGACCCCCCCCCCCCGCCCACACCGAGCTCAAGACCGTGGTACAGCTGCGCCATAGGATGATACGCCACTGTTTAGATGGCAGATCCCTTCTATTATGAGTATCCATTAGAGCAAGTACATTTCGGGTATTAACCTTTCGTGTTAAAGATAACGGTCCGTTTTAAAATATGTAAATGAAATAAAATCCATAATTTTGGCACGCATTGACCCCTTCTTGATCTTTTATATTTATTTTCAGATATTCCTGAATGAGAAATTCGACGCTCTCCTTCCGCCTCGTGTGATCTCCGAAATGGACTTCGACTACGCTGTCCAAAGGATGCAATTCACTGACCAACGGGAACTCTTCCACAAATGGTACCTGATAGACGAAAACTACACTCCTTCTTCGTACGTGTTACAGCCAATCACGGAGTACATCCCTGGTATCACAAGCGAAAATACAAACGCGCGCCACGAAGCTCTGGACAAATGGCGCTATGAAATGGCAGAGATAGTCCAGGTTCTTAAAGACGTTCTCGATGACATGAGAAGGACAAAATATTTGTACACAGGTAAGTGTGCGCGACGTCTCGGTAATTGAAATTGTTCTGTAATAAAAGGGTTAACCACGATTTTTTGGCATCTTTTATAATAAAATAAGTTGTACGTAAATATTTATTATTAGAGGAATTCGTCATAATCACTTTTATTTATCGTATTGATTCTTATATTATCCTAATTAACCAGTCCTCATCCCAGATTGTTGCATCTAACGTTGTACCAAATTAGCTTTATCTGCCACCTTGTTTCAAGGTGATGCGCAGTAGGAAATACACGTACCCATACTGTTTTTAAGTGCGTTTGCGTAAATTCGTAAAGCACCTATTGTTTTCATCATGTCTATCTGTCCGTTCGTCCGCATGTAATAACTCGATTCTCAATCGAGTTAGTACCTTTTCATTTTCATGAAATTTTAAATTTAGGTCTTTTGGAAAGGTGTGTCAATCTCCTTTACAAATTTCATTAAATCGAATCAACAGAAATCGATAATTATTATTTATTTTTCATACATATCACTAAGGCTATCCATATACCGTATAGTTTCACATCACGTCTAGTTATTAAATATGTAGCCAGTAATGTATGACGTACTGATTTATTTTAACAGATATAAGCTAATTCTATTAATTTTAGCAATCGATTCTGGCCTCGGTTTTCTTGTGATAAACAATCAGATTTCTGCCTATGGTTCTTAGGTTCAAATTCCGATGCAACAATTTACAATTTGAAGAGAGCACACTTAGCGTTTTTGGTGAGGATATTTGTAGGCTGTGCCAAGGTTTTCCAAGTATTAACTGATCGTGATATGTTCTCAGGATCGCAAATCTATCCTCCAAACATAAACAGCCCCTCGAGAGTAGTAGAATGAGGCCCGCAACCCTTGCTAGGAAAAGTTTTCGAAATGTTTTGCTACGGAGGACAGTATGCATTTTTGCAAAGATATTATTGGACTTCTGAAAGAACTAGATGTCGTGCATAAGTCAGATGAATGCCTCATAGATGCCTCAAAATTAAGTTTAAAAGCAGTTTTGCTTCATAATGACAAAGAATTTCCATCAGTTCATGTGTTTCATTCAGCTGGACTTAAAGAAAGCCATGAAGGCGCGTCTATGGTTCTACCTGCTATAAAATACCAGGATTATAGTTGGTATTAATATCTCGATTGCTTAATGTGCCACTTAGGTTTTGATCACTAGCATACTGTGAAATCCTCAAAGAATAAGCGAAACACAAATTTTTTTCTTTATTTTGTTTCATAATTCGGCTACTTACATTAACATACCTTAACACTACCTATGCTACATGTGTTCAAATAAAACGATGTCCGATTATGAACTACTATCAATGTGATTTTTAAAAAGTAAAATTCATATTTACCTATCATGTCATAATCACCAGAAAAAAAGTTCTCAAATTTCTATATCCTTTCTAATTTCTCGGTTGAATGTACTGTTTAATAATTTATTAAAATTATCGCGTTATTCATTTAATGAATTTCTTATTCAGTCCTCCAGGCAGAGATTGACAGCATCCTGGACTACGATTCTCCTACCATCCTACAAAACTGTATATGGATACACCGAAAATTTACCGAACAACCTTCGAAGTTCCGAATTACTACAAGGGTGGCGAACGAAGCTGACTTTTCCGTGGTCCAAGCTCGGTATCTTACTCATCTCAAGTCTCAACTAGACAGACGTCTTCCTGAGTCTAGAAAGTTCCTATTTGACGTGAAGTGGCATGAGAAAGGGATCGTCCCCAAGGAGAGTTTTGACCATCAAGTCTACATCACTGACATCTGTGATACAGTTTACACAGAAGTGAAAAGAAGAATAGATGCAATAATAGACAACGACTTAGAGGAAGATGCCACTCGTGGTTATGTAGGTGAGGTACATTTGTTCACTTTGTTAGGTGTATTAATTTATGGTCAAGTTGCATCAGAAAGTGAAAATGGAAAGGTTCCATAAATCATCGCAAATAAAAAGTTATGAAAATCTTATAACACGTTTTCTTTAACGTATACTGTATTATAACCGAGTGCATGCACTGCTCCTTTCTCGGACGTAACCCTTCAAAAGAAAATATTTTGTTCCTTGATTGCAGAATGGAGAAAAATTAGAATTGACACTGATAAAGTGTCGATTTATGGTTAAGTGTGTATGGGCCAACAACAAGTATGATGGACGGAAACTCCCATCATAATCACGTCTCTCTTTCTGTACTGGAGATGACACAGGAGATTCGGTTTCAAGTGTTTCCATGATCACCAGGGTTTACACTAGTAATTTTCGCCTTCTCTGGTGAAAGAAAGAGACATTCAAAAGATGTCACTCCTCGTCAGATGGAAAGATCAAGAACAACGGTACGTGAATGACTCTAAGACCAGCTAAAAGAATTTATTTTTTCGAAATTGACGTGAAAAATGGAAAAAGGAAATGTGAAAAACGTACTGTGGAGTACCTTCAAGTGAAATTCAGTAAAACACCCAATTAACGAATTATACAGATAGGGCCTGTCCTTAAATCCAAATGTCTGTTAAAACTCAAAAGAAATACATATATTCACTGACATTACCAAAATATAAAAATGTGCTGCATTTTGAAATGAAAACCATTAAATATTTGTAATATTGCACTTATTGTATGGAGTGAAAAAGCGTGAAATCTCTGACTAAAGCTTATTCAGAATCTGAAGAAATCTCAAGCGCTTTTGCTGGAGGTTCAGATGATTCCTTACCGATGTCCTTCACGTTCGGCAGACTGATGGAAGGTGACGGTGAGAAAAATCTTGCTTAGCTGGCAATCTGCTTTATTGAAAATATATTAACTGATAAATACTATCAGACTGAGGTAGATACATCACTCAGTTTCGTACGGAATATAAGCCTGGTTTTAGAGGACGCCGTCCATTATTTCGAATCCGTCTTTAATTTATGTCCTATCGAAGACTCACTGTAATATTTTGCTTATTTTGCGATTAAAGTAGTCTTTATATGACTTGTGCGATTTTCATTTGAATTAGTATCAGTCGTGGTAAATTTATGATACAGCATCAGAAAAAAACGGGAAAAAAATACTACCACTTCATTTGCCCATCACTTCTATTAACTTGTCTAATCTTTCTTCAAATTTATTCAAAATACCCACTTCCACAATACCTGCTCAAAGTCTGTTCCAACAATCAGTTTACTCTTTAGCTGAAAGAAAGACAATTTCTGCACATCTATCTTGCAATCAACCTTTTTCCAATTAATATCCTAATGTATCCGAGAAATGGCAAGGATGCCATCAGCTTCCTCAATTTTACTCACCAATTTTAATGGTTTTCATTACAAAGTGTAGCACTTTTTCATGGTGTTCTGGCAACTTCAGTAAATGTGTGTACTCCGTTTGAGCTTAGCGGTCAATCAGATTTCATGGACAGGTCCTACTCTATATATTTCGTTCAATGGAAGTTTACTGAATTTCGATTGAATTCCACAATAAGTTTTACACATTTCCTTCAGAGCTGAACTAACGAAAGCGTTTCTAAAAACGAATTTTTCTGGCTGGTCTTGGAGTCATTCACGTACCGCCGTCCTGACCTTTTCATATGACGAGAAGTGTATACTCAATTCATTTGGAGACCTAAACAGATCAACAATCAGATCTCCTCTCAGGTGACTAGTTTGCAGGCCCTGCAATTTGCAGAATTGAAGTCTTTCTTGGTAAGAGCACCCTTTTGTTTGCTCTTGACCAATCTTGTTGCTTTTTTTTGGACTTGGTCCAACAGAGCCACATACTTCTTAAAATTACGCTTCCAAACTTGGCCCAGTACTCAAGATGCGCTTTAACTATTGCCTCATCCAGTATAATGGGATAATCACCTCGTTTTCCCAACCAGTAGACCACTGACTGAATCCCATTAAGTCCTGTCAGCTATTAGGTCTGCATTGCAAAATCCTAAGCAAGGAGACTATCTTTAATAACTACTAATCATTCAAATTATGAGTATAATCGAATGATTTGCCGCAATTGAACGAATGGATTACGCCCTCTCAATTATGTCCGTAAACAGTCGATACCTTCCTAATAAAGAAAAAACTTAAAATTACAACGTAAGGAGCAGTTTATTCATGAAGTAAGTCAAACATTATAATCATTTGGTTATAATGTTTTACAAATGTATGAACACAACTCATTTCAAATAATTCCTGAGCACGTAATTCATGAATCACAATGTTTCGTAATTTCAAAAACAAAAGGCAACAGTAGTTCACATTTTACCAGTTCGGAATGAACAATTTCAAACAGTAGGGGGGGGGATGACTTTTTAATGACATCGTAACCATCACTGAGCACCAAAGTTACTAAATCTATGGGTCGTCAGGGTAGTATTATTAGTAGTGGCATATGATGCAAGAAAGCAAGCTTATACAGCATTCGAGATGGATGGAATTCATTGCCAGGTCTGCAATATCCAAAACTTGCATACTTAGTCCTCACTCAACGCCATGGTGGAATGACCTAACTAAGGCCTTCAAGAAAAAACAGGCAGCCCATGCCTCCTACAAGAAGTCGCCTTCAGAAGAGTCATATGCCAAATTCTGCAAAGCAAGGATGAATATCCAGAATATCAATCAGCTATTGACACTTTCATGAACGGCCGGCTATCCAGAGGCAAACGTGTGTGGTCAACAAGTCATACCTGCACCGCACCCCCATAGCTTTGGATGTCCGGGAACGGTGTGACCACGTGCTGCGTTTTAAGAGAGATCACAGAGTGTCTGAGGTATTATATCCTTGGAATGAAGCGCTCAACCTTTCTTCAACTACCAGCAACAAATAATCAGGAAATACCTTGAAACGTACTTCAGTAGCGTGATTTTCCTATGCGTGGAAGTTTGGTCGGTCGCACCTCCCACCAGCCTCAAGAAACTACGGGGTCTAGAATTCTGGGTGCTGAAGTGGGCCAACGGGTGGTCTCACCAGATCTACACGACATCCAAATCTGTACAATGCTTCAACCTGCAATACACGCCCGCAGTCCATAGAGCCCATGTGCGGAAAATAAAGACGTTCCTTCATCTGTGTTCATCTAAGCATGATCATATGAACATCTGGAACAGTTGGTTGGCGTTTGCCAGGAAGACACCTCCACAGAACCCCCTCTTTATGCTCAAGGCTCCAGAGGCTTCAGAGTTTCAATAGACTTCCCAAATGTGACTTTGGACACTCTCAACTCGCTCAACATCGACTTGGACCTATGGTCGATTGACAAGTCATATCGAAATGACATCTTGGGCTATCTTACTATATGTAAAGGACTGGTGTGCAAGTGCCGGTATAGTATGCCGATGTTATTTTATATTATGCTTAATTTGTAGTCCTGTTTTTATTAAGATTAATTTCCTGTTGAGATATTTTTCTTTAATGGTTACATTGTAGCTGAACTTTGTATTTTTGTGATTGGTCATTTGTATACTGAATGTTTTGTAAGATTCCTCTGGTTATCTGCGCAGGGAATCAAAAATGTATACCAGTTAATTTATTAAAGAATTTTATTATTTTTTTTATTCAGCCACGAAAAAAAAAAAGAAACAGATGGAAGTTTCCTACAATCGGTCATCCTCTGACTGAAGGTAAACCTCCCCACATCTGTCCTGCAACCATCCTGACTCAATTTGAATTTATGCCCACTGATGCGTAGTTTGATCAAGACAAAGAATGTCATCGGCATTGAGCTTGTTCAGTGTCAATGGCATGTTCTTCATTAAAAGCATTAAACGTTTCAATCAGACCACATCGCAGGTGCCTATTCTCCACACGCTACAATTTGTCGAACTGAAGTCTGTCTTGCTAAGACCACCCTTTCGTTCCTTCACCAATCTCGTTGCCTTGCTGCATCCATTTCAGCAGATCTACATTCTTCATAAAATGAGGCCTTCAGAACTGTATGTAGTACCCAGGATGGAGCCTAATCATGGTCTTAATCGAATAATCATTTCCTTATCCCTGCTAACAAAGTTCTTGTATACCATAGCCAAAATCCCATGAGTTTTCCTGGCAGTATGTCTGCATTTGCTTAGAGAACTTCATATCTGACTACACAATTATCCCCAGGTCTTTCTCATTTTCCAATGCACTGACTGTATTGTCTAGGATTACATCTACAGATAAGATTATAACTACCGTAGGCATCTGTATCGCCTGATAATTTATATGCGCCCCATATATGTTTCTTCTCAGCCACAAGTCTCATCAGATCATCGGACATCCATTTAGACCTAAGCACGGAACGGTATTTCTCTCGGTTGATATGAAAAGCCTTTAGGAGCTTTTACGGTTACTTTACTGAATGCAAATCCTCAGGCTAGTATTTGCACATTTTTTTATCGCGCAAACTCCGATTTTTTCTCCGAAAAAACAGGCAAACCAGAAGATAAAGCCACTACCAGAGACTAACACCGATATTCAAAGCTCGAGTTTCTTTACAGCAAAAACAAACGAACAACTAATGCTGATTACGCTGTGATCTCATAAAACAAATCTAAAACCAGCGAACAGATCTTCTGCCCAAAAAAAGTGTTTATCTAAATCGTCACCCGGTTGTCATATGGATGAATGGATGTGGACTGAGTATGTAATACGGTTCAAAAGTCGTGTCGACAACAGCCGAGACACATTTCCCAGGATGGTGGAAGGAGAAAAGCAGCTGGAACTGTACGTTTTAAAAAATAATGCTCAAATGAAATTTGAATCTTCCTCACCCACCGGTACAATGGACTTCTAAGCAACCAAGCGATAAGTTTAAATGTTATTTATTTCGTGTGGGAGAGCGCTAATTTTTCCTTTTGTTTGTCACAAAGAATCTGGCTTACAACCATATGAAAAAGATTATGCTAATTGCGAATTAATTATGTTCTTACTGTAACTGATTCTTTACAGTCACAGGTTTCACGGCGTCTGTCCAGTTTATAAAATAGATCCAAGAATCGTATGCTTAGCCATACATATACATACAAGTAATACGTCTTGTATGATTGCTCATCCAAATATATATTAGATCACCCTCTCGCCTCGAGCAGAAGATTCTATTTCAGGTCAATTTTATTGCAAAGCAAAAAGACAAGCAGAAATGGATATTTGGTTTATGGTGAATTATTCTTTGTTTGGATTTCTCATCTCTTAAAGATAAGATACCTTTGGGAAAACGAGGTTAATGAAAGGGGAAATAACCATTAAAAACAAAAGCGACCTCAGCTTGTGATCACACTTTAGGAGAACATTTTCCAGAAACAAATAAAATATAGATCAACGTTGTGACCTCCAAAGTTCACGTACTCCTGTCCTTAAGTTTGAGTTATTGATCGGCGGAAGGCAGTCAGTGGCCTCTGCCGCCTATCCAGCGACAGACTACTCACTAATACGAATAATGGCATAAAGTCATTGCCACTAATCAGTTTCCACTTATAGGTATTACTAAAACTAAAGGCCCAAAGGATCAGCAATGGCCTAACATTTGCAATGCGTATCAATGGACCCCCACGTACAGAATCACTCTCTCTTTTCTGAACCGAGTTATAACATTTGTTTAAATTAAAGACTACTTGTCCATTTAACTCAGCGATCAAGAGACCTTCATTATCTTGTTAGTATGCGTCACTTTACCACGATTATGTTATACAAAAATCATTATACAGTATTTAGATTGAGTTCGTATTGATTCATATTTAATATTGAAGATTAATCAATAAAACTGAATAATGTATTTTAACAAATTTACGAAGAAAGGTTATCTTGCTTTGAGGTACAATAAATACCTCACTTCATTAAACAAAATTGCTAATTGTAAGTGGATTAATCACACTTAGTGCGTTTTTGTGGAATTCTCTTCTCAGGTATTGAAGAAAGCCTTTATGATGAATTAACCGAGCAGTCGCACGAATGTCGAATGCATGCTCTCCGTTTCGTAGGCCGACAGGATATGCTGGAAAAAATTAAGCAGTACATTGAGGGACCATCTTCCTTACCTTTAGTCCTTCATGGTCTTCCAGGATGTGGGAAAACTGCTTTAATTAGTGCCGCCAGTGCTAAATGTGCCGAATGGTTTCCAAGATCAGCGGTTATATATCGAGCTGTTGGCACGACTCAAGAGTCGAATACCCTGGAACAGCTACTAAGGAGCGTTGGTGAACAATTATGTGTTGTCTATGGAGAACATCCCAGCGTGGCGTCTAGGGTAGGTATTTAGTGTACAGCTATGTTGAATGAATAAAGAGTTATTCTGTTTCTCATTAAATACACAAGCTGATAATTTAATTCGCGGAATGGCAGCAGCGCCACCGTGCAATCACTTAGATTTCAGCAAACTGCCGGTAGATGGTAGGAGACTGTATGTACATCAATGAGTGGGTTCATCGAAGGTGAAAAAATCTGTTGCGACGTGTATTCACGTCGCAACAGATTTTTTGAAAAGACAACGCCCTGGCAGGCCTCAGGCAAGGAAGATTGAAATTAAATCCATTCCGCGAATTAAATGATCATCAACCTGTATATATATATATTCACACAGAGAATTCTCTTTGGTTTAATCCGCGGACAGTGAAATCACTAGTAAGACCAACTTATAACACTTTACAACGATAACCGACTGCAGTGTCGTTATGTATGTATGCTGTATATTATAGGCAGAAAATTTGCAGGAAGTTTTCTGTGAATGGAAGTCTCTGAAGAAAAGGATAAAAGACTGGGATGCTTCAGCAACCGATAAACTGTTTTTTTTTTAGCTCGATTGTGATGTTCTCAATGCATTTCATTTATTTATTGCATTTACTTACCAATATAACTCCGAATTAACTGGTTTTTCGATCAAATCTTCATTTCTGTTTATAGCAGTTAAGATAGAGCCTAATGGATTTTTTACTTTGGAGTCAACTTGATTTCTTACCCTTCTGTGCTCATGTTTAGGCCTTCAATAATTCTTGCTATGAGACTATATAATATGACTAAATTGACTGGCTACGACTAGATCTGTTAACTGGCTGCCAGTGCCAGATTAAGGTACGGACTAGCAGGGCCCTTGTCCGGCGAGCCATTCTTTAAGGGGCACCAAATTTTACAAATCATGATAAGAAAGAAACCTTTGGGTACCGTATATAAGAGCGTGACGTACTGAGTGATCAGTTCGAAAGTGCAGTACTCCAGGCGTTTGAACTCCAGTGGTTTGAGCCCATGTGATCTCAAATACTGTAATTTATTTGCATTCTCTATCTTATAAATACCTCCCGATCTTATGCTGCCATCCCAGAGTATAAAAAAAATAATTTTGTTTTTTTAAAATTGATCTCTTCTTAATTCGTAATTCTCTCATGATAGTTATCTTCTCTGACCACAATTCTGCTCTGTTCGGTCACTTACCCATGTCAATTCTGAATCGTCATTAAAATCATTCCAAAAGAATAAATGAAATAAAAAAAAGTGAACCGAAGCCAATAAACATCGCCAGAAATGTTTTATTGAGGAGGAGATACATCTATGTAATAAAAGTCAATATCCTTTGAACATCCCCGCCGAGATAAAATCATTCAAAGTTTTTATAGAAGGTTTAGCGCTGAATACTGTAAGCTAAATTGAATGTATTCAAAATAAGAATAAAATAAAATCATTCAGAGGATAAATCTCAAGGAGATTTATCCTCTGAATTACAATTTTTATAACCGATCTTTCGGTTTCCCACAATGAGAGAGAGAGAGAGAGAGAGAGAGATCAACTTCAAGTTTAAGGATAAACGTAACTAAGCAGTGATGTTGAACGTGTTCCGAAATTAACATTATTTGATGCATTGGTTGTCAGCAACCAACCGATTTTCAGTTACACATTCTCAAGTGACACATATTAACTACGATCTCTTCGATTACTTTGCAGAGCATCCAAGAACATACCACATCGTTGATTCTTCTCTTAAGGAAAGCATGTCCTCAACGTCCTTTAATCATGATGATTGATGGCATAGACCAAGTCGCACCTTACAGCACAAGAACTATTGCATGGATTCCTGCAGAATTACCACCGAATGTGAAACTCATTTTAACCTCTCGTGAGGGTACAAAAGAACTGCACGAATTAAAGGTGAGTCTTCTTTTCTCTAGAGGGTTAGTATTAGCCACATTGTGCAAAGGAGCCACAGGCTTTTGCTGCACTAGTCCAATAAATAAATAGAATAAAATAAAATTTCAAAAATTCAGGTACTCGTTCCTGGGATTGACTCGCCAAAAATAAAATGGGGGCGAAGAGTACAAATTAGCAAACGGTGGGCGGGTTCTCAGAAGAAAAGATAATAATTTTTTTTTATGTCATACTAGGGTCACCCGGAATATTAATTCATCTACCCAAGCGCATTATGTTTTCGTGAATTGCTTGTGTTCGCTGATCGATAAGCCTGTTTTCCTGAACGAAGAACCCCAGTTTCCCGGGTAAAAATCTTTTCCATCTACTCCTGAGACCGAACAATTGAGTCACGGAGTAAAAAAGCTCATAAAAGTTCCTCGCATCATGAGGGATTCGAACCCGGGCCTTTTCTATCCCTTAAGAAATGACCGTGTCCTTTCAGTCTCTATCGATCATAAGTGGTGCTCTCGGTACTGCATTACAACTTCAGTTGTTTAAAGGCTCCTGCTGAAGTCGCCGAATTCATACGGACTGTATAGGTGCTTCAGCCAACATTAAAATTCACTTTTGCGAGTCTCCACAAAGGTGGCACCCATATTTCTTATTACTGGTAATTTCTTTATATCAGTTTCATGGTATTGCAGAGTTCAATTGCATCGAATGGAGTATTCTCTAAAAACATTCAAGGTTCTGCAAGTGATCAAAGTTACCACTGTGACCGGCGGGTATACCCGTTGTGCGAGGAGGGGGGGGGGGTAAAGTTTGGTGCCTCTGATGAAAGTGATGATTCAATGTACCTCTGTGGTCCATTTACGGTTTGTGCTAATGAACTGTGCAAGGATAAGAATGTTTTCTTGAACGAACTCTTGATAATGAATTAAGTAGTTGTAGTTGTCCGAACATATATTTTGTATTAATTAACCAGCAAAATGCGCAGATATACATAACCCTCTTAATATCTTCCCAGAAGAGTGTTCGCATAAAAACCTTTACTCAAATACTTCTTGCATTCAGGCTCGGCCCTAGGGTTTTTACCTCCCATAGATAGAAATGTATTTGACGTCTCTGAGATACTTTTATTATATATTATTATAATAAAAATTTTACATTTCGGCGCCCCTAGACGTTGGCTGTGGAATCCTTTATGAACTGTCCAAACTTGTTCCTTCATGGGATTCAATGCGGACCCTGCCACTGGTCGTCTGAATGAAAAGAAAAGACTTACCGCCCAGCTCACACAAATCTGGCAATCCAGATGGGACAACTCCCCCAAAAATGAAATTAAAAAAAAAAAAAAAAAAATCCTCCCAAACGAGGACAAGCTATACCCGAAAAGGCCGCCATGGTTCTCACCGGGACTACATACAATCTTATTGCTCACCGGGCATGGAGCTTTCCGAGCCAAACTCACTGCACTCGGCATCATAGATGACCCTACCGCTGCTGTGGAGACTTAGAGAGCTGGCACCACCTTATGCATGAATGCTGGCTCTATGACAACCTCCGCTGCCAGCTTATTATCAGCATCACATTTCTGCTTAGTGACCGAGAAAACCATCTTCTTGACAGCCAGCAAGAATACATGACCTTCTCCAAATTTGCAGAAACCTCTACAAGAGAAGGCGCAGCCTGATGACACAACAACTCAAACAACCATAACTACCATAAGAAACAAAAAGAAGCCGCCTGGAGACAGACCAAATCTTAATCAAGATGACAGTTGAAGAACCTAGTCCCAGCACCGGAACTACTGCTGAGGCTTCGGCCTCCCGCCTATTGGCGATCTGAGCCTAGCACCCTTGCTGGCTCACTTTTCTTCCCATCCCAGAGTGCTGATATAAATCTACTGGGTACCCTTACTAGCCTCCAGGGGGAAATTGTGGGCAACGGGTGGCCCCACTAGGGGCCCAACGGCTAAATGGTCAGAGATATAACATCCCATGACATTACACAACAGGACACTGCCCATATACGTTTTGTAAATCTCTGGCTTCCACAGAATTGTGCGTTACACCTACAATGCATACAACGCGGAGATGGGGGAACCCCTGCTGCCGTTAGACATCAAATACTTTACACTTTTACCAGGTTCTGCCGGCCCTGCTTACATTGTCAAACCGCAGACAACTATTTATTTAAAAACAATAGTGAAACAAATTACAAGGTATGTTCAAGAAAATTCAATACAGTTTCATATTTCTAAAAGTACATTTAAAAATGAAAAACAGCTTACCGGGAATAGAAAGAGAATTAAATAAAATTCTAAAGAATAAATAAAAGAATTAAAATAGACGCAGCTGTCGGCACATTTCCTGATAGACTTTCACTGTGTGAGGATCTTTGGACAAGTCTATATTGAATTCTTTGGCATTTATGAAGAGCTTGTTAAAAGGACAGGACTATCTGCTTTATGATATCAGAAGTGGAAGATGATACATGAAATGTAGTTGTATTTCGAACGTTTCTTGATGACACACACACACACACACGAAGTTCACTTTATGGAGGAATTCAGAGACATCGTGTGTTCTTAATAATTTTGCCAGAAGTCTTACGTCAGCTAATTTTATCTTATTAAAACCTAAATCAAGAAAGTAATTAATAAGATGTTTCGAATTGATATTCTTCGGAAAAGTGTATTTTTATTTCTGTGCACTGCCAGAGACCAAAATATGCTTTGTAATCGATCATTTTCCGGCCTCTGGTATAAAGCTTTTAAAGACTAAACTAATTGGCTATTCAAGCTGCTTTGCGATACACTTAATTGTTCTTTTTTTAATTATTTATGATTTTTTCAGGATGAATATGGCCATTACGAAGAATGCATCATGGGAGTTGTTGACTTCGACCAAGATGAAGCCGTCACTGTTGTAGAGAACATTATGGATCCACACCATCGGAAAATTACAGAGGCCCAGTTAGGACTTGTGAAATTCTGCGTCTTAGAATCGCCTTTTCCTAGATATGCTAGAATGCTGGGTCATTTGGCTCTCCATTGGCACAGCATTAAAACTCCCGCTGAACTCAAGGTAATGCGAGACGTGGATGGATTAGTGATGAATATGTTGAACATCCTTGATGGATATGTTGGCAGCGGAGTTCTGAAGTTTGTTCTAGGTTTGCTTATGGCATCAAAACAAGGACTATCAGACAGCGAAATGCTTGACTTATTGTCCTGCGAAGATAGTGTCCTAGACCGGGTGTATTCTCATGGATCTCGCAAAATAAAGCGATTTCCTTCAGTTATCTGGATTCTTATCAAAACAGAACTCGATGCCTTTCTGCAGCCCAGAGTAATAGGGGGTAGAAAGTTACTCACTTGGAGAAGTGAAGTCTATAGGACGCTGTCTAGGGAACATATAGGAGAGAAGATCACAGAATCATGCTACACTAGTCTAATAAATTACTTCCAGGGTAGTGAAATGAAGGAGGTAATTCCAGAAACTCATGTCTTAACAAAAAACGATAACCAGGTACTTCGTTGCGTTCTCGACCAGCAGCTGGTGTTTGGTAATTATCCCAATCGCCGTAAGTTGGATGAACTTCCTTCCTTTTACATCCAGATGAACCTTCCAGTGAGAAAGAAATTCCTCTTAAATGCTGAATGGCTCCTTCACAAAGTTTGGGGTTCTGATCCGTACAGCGTACTGGAGGACATTACTATGTACCGCCGACAAAGTCCAGACGACACGGAATTGGATATTTTAAGAGAGGTCATCCAGTTGTCCAGCTACGCATTAAGATACGACGGCCGTCAGTTTTTCACCCACATATTCTCCAGGTTGTCTGATTTCTTTCTTGAGGAAGAAAACTGTATTCGTTATCCTTCTGTCAAGGCTTTATTCGATACCTGCTCCAAATCCCCACCAGCTTTTGGATTTCTTCCGCTGACTCCATGTTTCCGGAATGCCGGCTTCGAACATTTGACCAGCTATTCCATGGAAATCACATCGCCCGTTACATGTCTGAGATTCGTGAAAAATGATCCCACTTATTTGCTGTCGTTGGCAGAAAGCAAAGGGGAACTCACGGTGTGGGACATTTATGAACAGATCCCAGTGAGGACGATAACAGGTCTCCATCAACCGAAAGATGTGCAGATGGCGGACTCCTATCGCGCGGTAATTTTGTGTGGAAGGGAGCTTAAGGTGTACGACCTAAATGAAGGACGATTTTTAAAAAAATTACAAGGAGTGATGAACCAGCAAATGCCGTTTTTCGGAACATGTGATGAAAACCATGCGGTAGCGTTATCCAGGAACAGAATGTACCTCCATACAATAAACTTGGAAACTGGAGAGGTTGTGGCCATATATAAAGCAGGTGACGGAAGGTGAGTCCAAATATTCTTTTTTTTTTTTTTTTTTTTAATTGGCGATAAAAAAAAAAAACACTAAATGTTTCGTTTAAATTAAATTTTCCGAGTAATAATCGGAAAACAAAAGAAAATTAAGTCTGAAAAACCCAATGAGAATTCCTCCTTTCTGGAAGAACTTTTATGGGTTCCTACGTACTAGATTGACAGACAGTATAAACGAAATTATGTTCTATCAGAAACTCGGCGTTTTATCTTGGAAAAACAAAAAACAGGCTACAGAATATACCCAGTTTAAAAATCCAATATATTTATTGGTCACCCCTTTAATTTACCACAGCGCAAATTCCAGACAATCAACCCAATCAAAGAAATTTTCAAAAGTCAAGTTACAAACTTTCCGGTGAAGGAATAACAAGGGTCTACAAAGATCGGAAAACGAACTCGATTCAAGGACTATGCATCCGAATTAAGTCAAACTGTCGATAAAAATTATTTTATCAAGCATATGGAATTTTCAAAAAACGTTTCGTAGAATGACCGAAGCAACAGCAATTGCCTCTGCGAGGCATTTGTGATAAAGGCCCATAAAGAAATCCTCGCGACATTGACAGGATTTAATAACTCAGGTCTTTTTTAATGTCCTTTGTGGGGAGCGGTGATTATATCAGCTGTATTACCCGAAAGGGGCATGAAAAGAGGCAAGAAAACTTTTAGCTACAATTATGAGAGCACCCTTGGATTCGGGGCCAGTCACCATGGATTGTACTGTGTGAATGTACCCCAATTCCTAAAAGAGGATCAAAGAGCAAAGTGAATAATTATAGACCTGTAATAAGCCTGACTTCTGTTCCAGGGAAAATAATGGAATTATTGCTTAAAGAAGTAATGTAGAACCATCTAGATGGGAATGCAGTTATACTGCAGGCACAGCATTGATTTCTTAAAGGGAGGTTTTGTCTAACTAGTATGATTCAATAGCATGAAACAGCAACAAAGACACTGGATGCAAAAAATAATTTTTACATACTATACTTAAATTTCAAAAACGTTTTTGATACTGTTTCACATGAAAAGCTGCTGACAAATTGTAGCAGTGCGGGATGAAGGGCAAGTTACTGCTTAGATAAAGGGATGGTTGAGCATGAGAAAGCAAAGGGTGGTTATCAATGGACCACGCTCTTCTTTGACAAAACAACTCATATTAGTGGAGTCGCCTAGGGTTTAATTCTGAACTGACTGCTGTTTTCTATATTTATTAATGATATTGATGAAGGCATATCAGTCCTAATGTCTAAGTCTGCAAATGACACAAAGATTGGCAGGGTGGTTAATGACAGTAATTAGGGTATGCTACTGCAACAAGATCTAGATGAATCAGGCAGATGGGCTGAGAAGCGGCAATTGCAGTTTAACGAGGACAAATGCAAGTGCAAGGTAGTGCATATGGGTAGCAGTAATCCCAGAGTAACATACCAACTGTGTGGTATGTTACTGTGGTATGTTTCGTTCTTTACTCAGGGTAGTAGAGAACGAAAAAGACTTTAGGGAGGGAATAATTATGCAGTCAGGCATGTTCAGTGAGTAGTGCAGATGGACTGCTAGGACAGCTCATGGTGTTTTGTCAATCGGGGTAAGGAGGTGATCAAGCCGAATCGTAAGTACTTACAGGTCTTGAGTCTTCATTTTAGAAAGGATATGGATCTGTTAGAACGGATGTGCAGAGAAGGACATCGAAATTAGTGAGGAGAATAGAAGGGTGCTCTTACCGAGAAGGTTTCAGTTCTGCAAATTGCACTGTGTGGAGATTAGGCACCTGTGAGGAGATCTGACTGAGTGTTAAGGCTTTTAATAGACTCAGTAAGCTAAATGTTGATGGCATCTTACTCAGACAAGTGGCACATAAGGTGGCATGAATGTAAATTATGGAAGGACAGTAGGCAGAATAGATGTAAGGAAAATTGCTTTCAGACAAAGGATAATTGGCTCCAACAAACATACTCCTAGAGCAGTGGAAATGTTTTCCAACAATTCAGTTTAAATAAATTTAAGGAAGGATTAGAAAAATTATTAAAAAAGGTATGAACAAGTGATGTGGCAAGTTTTTTTTGTTTTTATTGCATCATTTTCCATTACTAAACTGATGCTAACACTAAAATTCCCCATAAAGTGGATAGCCCACAGCAGAACTAACTAAAAATCGCTGAAATCACAGATTTGAACTCTGTAACTTCTTTTATTTCTGCTGTGTTATCTAAAGGACAATATGTATTGTCAAACCTAGGAATGCAGGCGTAGTAAGGCGATAATTATTGAGTAGCTTTAAAAAATCAATCCAGACCTATGTACTAAAATTTATATAATTATAGAAAAACAGCGTTATGTTCATTTTTACCCCTCAAGTTATACTAACTTTAAATTTTTATAAAAGTTTAATACATATTTTATAATGCTATCATAGTTATATTATGTATTCTATTGAATCGATGCTTACGTATTAAAAACAGAGTGCTTCTACCTTGGGACCGACTCTGTATTTGATAATGTGTTATATTACACAATTTATTTTAGCAGTAGTTCTTGCCCCTTCTTAAACGCGAGACAACAGTGTTACAAATTGATATTTCTCAGATTCGCTCCAAGCTTAGTCTTAATTTCTAGCAACTTGTAATTTATCATCAAAAACACTATTAGTATTGACAAATGATGCAAGGAAGGAGCACACTTGTTTTATTTTGTTTTGGACTTGGTAAGAGTGCCTCTTTCTTCTCTCACCAATCTCCTTGTCCTTCTCTGCACCCGTTCCAGCAGATCTACATCCTTCCTAAAACAAAGCTACAAACATGACGCAATACAGTGCCCAAAACAAAAGAAAAAAAACCTTCCCATATCACCAGTCCATTCCCTCCAATAATGTGTCTAGTTCTTCCTTGAATTTATTCAAAGTACCCAACGCCATACGGAATTTTGTTTCAACAACAACCCGCTGGCTGAAGGCAAATTTCCAGACACCTATATCCTGAAATCACACTTCCTCAATCTGAATTTTTTCCTTCTCATGTGTATTGTCTAAGCAGGGGTAAAGAATCATCAACATTTAGCTTATTCAATCCATTCAAAGCCTTAAACACCTCAATCAATTCACCTCACAGGTGTCTAGTTTATAGGCACCTTCGAGAAGGACACTTACAGAAGAGATCTGCATATTGCAGATCTCTTCTCTCACCAATCTCGCTGTCCTTCGCACCCGTTCCAGCAGATCTACATCCTTCCTAAAACAAAGCTATAAACATGACGCAATACTCAAGAAGTTGCCTTTACCACTGTCTTGTACAACGGAATAATTAAATCCTTATTCCTGCTGGAAAAATTCCTTGATATCATTGACAAAAACACCATAAGCTGTCCTAGCAGCCTGTCTGCACTGCTCAAGAACTTGATGTGTGATTGAACAGTTACACCAGGTCTTTTTCGTTCTCCACTATGCTCATTGTCGTAGTGCCTAACTGGTTTATTATTCCAGGACTACTATTCCCCATATGCAGTACATCGCATTTGTAAATTTTAAACTTAAATTGCCAGTTATGAATCCACTGCCTGATTTTTCCAGATCTTGTTGCAGCAGCATACCCTGATTACTGTCATCCACTACCCTTCTAAGTTTTGTATCATCCATTAAGTCTGATATGCCTTAATCAATATCATTAATAAATATTGAAAACAAAAATGGGCCCAGCACTGGACCTGGGAAGCTCTACTAAAAACACTTGTCCATGAAGAACTGTGGACCCTACAGTACCCAACAATAATAATATTAGTGGAGTCCTATAGGTGTAAGGTGTAAGGTGTATTTAGTGTCAGACGGCACCAGGGATTTCCCCCATCTCCGCGTAGTTTTCATTGTGGGTGTACCAGTTCACTGGAAATGCCAGAGATTTAAAAGTGTATGGATATTGTATATGTGTAGTGCTGTGTACCGTTGTTCATCTGGTCGTTTAGCCGCTGGACCCCTACTGAGGCCCAACGTTGCCCCACCTTAGCTCCGTGGAGGCAGACCAGGAACCCAGTAGACTTAAGTTACTCTGGCAGGTCCTGCCACCTAATTTCCTGAGATTTCAGTGGCTAGGACCTAAAAAAAAAAAAAAAATAAATAAATAAAATAAAATAAATAAAGAAATAAAATAATAATAAAAAGATAAATAAATAAAATGATAATAAGAAAAAAAAAGAGTATTTATATTGCATGCATATATGCATGTATACAAGCACATATATGCACACACAACGTGCATACATGTGCCAACGTTAATCGTGGGGTTGACGTCACTTGAATTGGGTGCATATATGTGTGCATACAAGTACATATATACACACATGCACATATGTACACACAACGTGCATACACATACAAACGTCAATCGTGGGGTTGACGTCGCTTGAGTTGGGTCAGAACGTGGGTGAAGATATTTTGGATGTATTTAAATTTAGGTGTGTGGGGCTTCGCTAGCGTGAAGATAGAGAGAGGGGGTAGGCTGAATACTGGGAGGAGAAAGACAGAAGTATGGAGCCAATAGGGAAGACAGCCCCAAGTTTCAGTGTGGCATGCCCATGCCCCACCAGAGTGGAAATGAGGGGGGGGGGGGCGATGAGAGAATCGTCTCCCCGGGGGAGTAGGGTTTAAAGGTGAAGGGGGATAGGGTGCCCTCGTCAGGCTGCCGTGAGGCTTTGGGAGCTAGGCTGCAGTTTGTTGTCTCTATTCTTGTCCACTTGATTCAGATTGGGACACTCATGAGGCAATCCCTATCCCCCCCCCTTTTTTTTTTTTTCTCCGTTGATTCTCTTTTCTTCTTTTTTCCTTCTTTTCTTTATTCCTTTCTTTTCCATTCATTTTCTTTTCTTCCACAGTTTTCTTTTCCATGAATTGTCTCTGTCTTATGCGATTTATGTTACTGTACTATCAGTCTCGATGTATGGCAATTAACACCCTTCAACTTGTGAAGAGGTCCTGTGCATACTGGGAGAGCGCTCGGTACTCCTCTTCCGTGTCAATGAAGTGATGTTCAAGTCCTTTGGGGAGGTAACGGATTTTCGTGATGAGGGTGCATCTGAGGTCTTCGTATTGTGGGCAGTCGTAAAGCAGGTGGTCCCAGCTTTCGACCTCCCCGCACGTGCAATTTGGGTCATCGACGAGGCAGAAGCTGAACAGTTTCTGGTTAAAGGGTCCATGTCCTGTGAGTAACGAGGTCAGGTGAATAAGCCCGGGAAGAACCAACCCGGTTGCCTTGGGTATAGTTTGTTCAGTTCTGGAAAGAATTTACGAGTGATCTCGCCCTTTGTCGTCTCTGTCCATCTTTGCTGCCACTCCTGAAGGAGGTAGGTCTGTAGTCGGGCTCTTTCCGTTTTTTGACTGCTTGCTGGGTTGATTGTGAAGTCCTGATGATTTGCGGCCACTCCCTTTGAGTGCAAGTGGAGCAGTCCTGCTTTCACAGCTTCTAAATCCAGGGGTAGCGCACCAGCAAGCACCTGCAGTGCAGGTGTGCTTACCGTGCGGCAAGCTCGTGTGGTTGTCAATAGGATGGTCCTATGTGTCATATCCAGGATTTTCTTGTTGGTTACCAGTGATGTTTTGGTGTACCATACTGCAGCTGCGTAGATTATTGCTGGGATGAAGGTTGACTTATAATATAGCATTAGGGTTCGTTTTTTCAGTCCCCAATCCTTCCTCGTAATCCTAGCCACTAGGGCTGAGTATCTTCTTATTTTCATTCTTATGTGTTTCAGGTGAGGTATGAAGGATAGGTTATTATCTAAGATAACTCCTAAGTACTTCATTTGCTTGGTGAGTTTGATGGTCAGGCCATTTATTTTTATTTGGGGCGGACGCTGTACCTGAAGAGTTCCTTTCAGCAAGATCGATATGGTTTTCGTCGGTGCAATTTTTAGCTGGTTTTTTGTGGCCCAGTATTGTAATTTCTGCATTGCCTGATTGCCGATGTTTTCCAGTTGGACTCTGGAATCTGCCTCAATAGTAACAATGAGATCGTCCGCAAAGGCCTGGGCCTCAGCCAGCCCCAAGTCCTGGCACAGGAAATCGTCCAAGACCATGTTCCAAATGTGAGGACCCAAGACAGACCCCTGTGGACATCCCCTATGTATGTTTCTTGTGATTTTTTGATAATTTGTATTTATTTCCACTCTTCTGCCTGAAAGGTAGTCTTCCATTGCTTTGTATAAGTTGATTGATACTGCAGCTTCTCTCAGTCTGTTCAGGACGCTCGGCCACCAAAGTGAGTCGAACGCCCGGGCAAAATCGACTGAAATGACCAATAGATATTTTTTCCTGCACTCTTGTGCTTTCCTAAGCAGATCTCCAAGGGCATCCACCGTAGAGGATCCTGGCTTAAAGCCAAACTGATTTTTAGCTGCCAGGCCTGCCCTTTCGTAGTGGTTCTGTATCCGCATGTGGAGTAGCCTCTCGTATAATTTACTGACTACTGAGAGCAGAGCGATGGGTCTGTATGATGATGGACATTCTGGGTTCTTAGTAGGATTTTTCAGAATTAGCTTGGTGTTTGCAGTTTTCTATGCTGCAGGGAATTTCCCTGTTTCCAAACATCTGTTGTAGAGGGTGAGTAGGATTTGCGGAGCAATTTCTACTATTTTTTTCAGTATCTCCGGTTCGATCATATCAAGTCCCGGGCATTTGCGGTTTTTGATCCTGGTAGCAGCCGCGCCGAGTTCCTCATAGGTGAAGGGGGGCTCGAGCGCAGGGGTGATATATTTTTCATTTTCTTCGCAAATCTTATGTTGTTCTTGCAGAGTTAGGGTCGCGGGTTCCTTGAAAATTGTGTCGAGTATATTACCCATTGATTGCTCCCAAGTGGTTGTATAGTCTCCTTGCGAGGTCCTGGTGGTGCTGATCACCTCCCCCCTGGGCAGTTTGTAGTCACCTTGTAAACTACACCCCAGGGGTCAGTTCTTCCTGTCGTGGATACTAAACGCTCCCAGAAACGCTTCTTGCTTTTCTGTATCGCGTCCGTATAGTGATTTCTGACTTCTCGATAGCGCTGTCTTAAAGCCTCCACTTCATGTGCAGGCCAAGTCCTACGGGCTCTCTGGAAATCTTTCCTAGCTTTTTGCATCTGGCGTCGAAGCACGGCTATTTCTGGGGTCCACCAAGGAACAGCACCAGGTTTTGGGTTTTTTCTTTTGATTGTTCGATCGCTAATGGTTTGTATTAGGTCTGTAGTCCCCCTCAGAAGGTCATCCGGGTCATTTTGTGGGTTTATGCTGGCTGGGTTGCTTTCTATGGCTGTGATGAGCAGGTTTTTGAATGACATCCAGTCTGCTTTGGCAACTGCATATCTGTTTTTCTGTTGGTTTGTTCGTGTTACTGTTGTCAGTTGTCTGATTATTTTATTATTTTAAAGGTGATTGCACGGTGGTCTGAGGTAGTCCATGCCTCCTCCACCTTCCAGTCAGTCACAAATCCCGCCAAGTTCCTAGTAGCTAGGGATACATCGATTGTAGCCTCCCAGAGGGTGTTGCAAAAGGTTGGCAAGTGGTGAGGTTGATTTAGCACTGTCAGCTGTGATCCTGGCAAGTAATCCTCAAGGAGTTGACCATTTTGGGTCCCACGCCTGCCAGGGGTAGTACTGTGCCATGTCGGGGATGGACAGTTCACGTCATCTCCTATGATGATTTTTTGGTTTGGTAGGATGTCCTGCAGGCATTGAAGATATTCGATTGCAAAATCTATCTGTTGTCCTGGTCTACAATAGAGTGCCACAACGTACAGGTTCCCTAAAGCTGTATTTAGCTGGGCGCAGGCGGCCCACTCCGTGCAGAACTGCGTGATTTTAGTCACTGTGATATTGCTGTACCTTACCAGGACAGCAGCCCATGGGGTATCTTCAACTGTGTGTATCACTTTATAGGTGAGCGGGTAGCCTACAACCCGTTTCCCATGCGAGTATGGCTCCTGTAATATGATGACATCGACGTTTTCCTCTTCAGCTTTAACTCGGATCTGGTCGGCTACTGCTCTAGCCCTCTGCGCATTTATTTGAATTATTTTTAGTATATTTGTGTTGTAAGCTTTAATTTTCGTCCCCATAGTTAATCCTACTTTGGTATAAACTCTTGGCTCGTTGGTACGTGGGACACATGGGGTCTCTCAGTGAATGCTTGTACTCTAGCTTCGAGTTTTTACAGTTTACGCAGGTAGGTCCCACATCTTTGTGGGGACAGGCATTATATTCATGGCCTTTTTCTGAGCAGTGGCCGCATGTTGGGGTGGTTTGTGCACATGTATGCGTGGTGTGACCGAACTTGCAGCAGCGGTAGCACTTCGGAACGACCATACGTTCGTGATATCGGTAGCAGCCCCATTCTATAAACACCCTTGTTTGGTTCTTCAGGGTTTGCCAGGCTTCCGGGGTTAGTTCTACCACCCAGTTTTTGTTTATTCCATCCCTCGCTTTAATGGAGTATTTCGGCATTGCTATCTCTTGTGGATTTTTGTAAGGGATTTTACCCTGTAGGTTTCTATGGTAGAGTTCGTACGCTAATTGGTTCGGTGTGATGTCTTTATCTACGTCGTATATTATTATGGCTGGCCCTTTTCTTTTGGGTGGTTCAGCTGTTAGACCCAAAGTGGCTATTTTCGGGTTTTGTATTATTCCTAGCATCTCTTTCTTTGTCTCGGTTTCTATTACCAGTCTTGCTCCTCATCTTGCGTATTCCTCTGATTTGGGTTTGTTTGAGGTCTTCCTTCATGGTGCTTATTAGTTTTGCCTTAATTTCTTCACTTGTTGTTATTTCCTCGGCATTTTTGGGCCTTAGTATTACCAGGTTTGGCGTTGGGAGGAGTGTCTTTTTCTTTGGCTGTTCATTTCTTGGCATCTGTGTCACAGTTGGTGGATTACTCAGTACACTTGCATAGGTAGGAATGCGCTGTTGCATTTGTTGTGTGACCCTACATTCCTGGTAGGCCTCCCGTTTGGCTGCATTTCTTTCTGCCTCACTGCGAACTTTGTGGAAGACCGTGTCCAGCTTGGTCCATATTCCTACAATATCAGCCCTAAGGGGCTGATATCGAGATTCTGAGATTCTACTTGCGGAGTCTTTCAGTTTGTTTTCAAGCTCCACCCGGAGGGCCAAAACCTGGTCCAGTACCGTTCCATCCGGCAATCTGGGGTCTATGGTAGGCTGGGGCTGCTTACTTAATTCTTCGCTGTTCTCTGGTTGGGGGTCCTCATTGTTTTGCTGGTCTTTCGATTCGCTTTGCGATCTTGTCTCCATTCCCGTACTCGGGGCGACATATTTCTTGTATTTCTTTTTTGAAGTTTGTTGTGGCTGTGCTCCATCGTCGTGTTCATTCTTCTCTATAATTTGCAAATCATCATTTTGCTCTAGGATAGGTTGTTGCCTTCTTCGCTGGTGTTCATCTTCTGGCTGAAGTTCAGTCAATTTCTGACTATGGCTAATCATTTTGTCTCAGGTACGGTTTATCGAGACTAATCCGGATTATCGAGATAGGATCCACACACTCAAGAACCGGCTAGGAATGTTTACAAATGTTGCCGATCGTAAGTCCTTGGCACAATTTCGGGCCTAGCAGTGGTCAATCTAAACTTTTGATTCCCCACCAATGATTGGGGGGGGGTTTCACCCAAGTATGGTGGGAAAGTTAATGCTGTGAAAAGCAGGTGGTCGTTGCTTTTTGTGGCGATGACGAAGCTACTGCCGACGGCTGTAGATGGCAACCAGGAGCTCTTGCTAATAGAGGCTTAAGCATTTACACATATGGGGGTCACCCTCCCCACTCAATAATGCAGATCACTGTAGTCACACCCTCCAGTTCAAGAACAATGGGTGAAGCAGACTGTGTGTCGTCGCAGGCCGTCCCAGTGTAGCACGGCGCAGTAAAAAATAGTTCTCTACACTAAGTACATGTTCGAAGCACACGATTTTATAAAATTCGCCGGTTTACGGTACAGTTTGGTGGAGCGGTCTTTCAGCTCAGTTTTAAACACAGTTTGGGCAACTCCCCAGTCAAGTGTAAACTACCAACGTGGCTTCTGCTTTACATCAGTGCCTCTCTATGGCCCTTCTGCCAGCCACATGGTGACCATTGTAGTCTGACAACAAAGGACACAGATAGAAACGCTGGTAATTTACTAAATTCCCAATAGATATTAAAACTAATCTCACCTACGGAATCCTCCAGATAAGCTCTTTCAGGTGGAACACTTTTTTAGACTGATTTAACATTTTAAACACTTCATTTCCACACAAATTCAGGAGCGCGAAATAACGTGTCCGGTCGTAACGGCCGGCCATGCGTTGGCGGGTGGAGTCCTATAGGGGTCACCGTGCAGTGATTGAAGAAGAGCGGTGCCCATTGATAACTACTGATTGACTCACTCTCCCCCCCCGCCACTCAACTGTCCCTTTATCCAAAGCAGTAACTTGCCCTTAATGACACAGCGCCCCAATTTGTACAGCAGTCTTACATGTGCAATAGTATTAAAAGCTTTCCTGAAATCCTAGTATATGATATAAAAATAATTTTTTGCATCCAGTTCCTTTGCAACTGCATCATAGTATCCAATCAGATTGGTCAGTCAAGGTTACCCACTTAATAAATCAGTGCTGTGACTGTCGTGCAACTGCATTCCTTTCTAGCACCTGGATTACTTTTTAACCAGTGACCTCCCCATTACTTCTCTGAAACAAAGTCCAGCTTTGGGGTCTGTAATACTTACTTCACTTCTCCTTTGTGAATCAGAGAGACATTTTCACTTCTCCAATGCATAAGGAACTCCCCTGAATCCAAGGATGCTCTCAAAAAAAAAGAGTGGTCTTATCAAGAAAGGCTTCTGCAAATTCAGCGCCTTGAAACTAGGCACCTGCGATGAAATCTGATTGGGATGTTTAAGGCGTTGAATGGATTGAGTAAACTCAATGCTGATGAGATTCTTCCTGTTTCTTTACTCACATGAGGAGGCATAAATTCAAACTGAGAAAGGATGGTTTGCTGTGGTTGGTTGACTGTTGGAACAGGCTTCCATCCGTTATTGTGAAAGTGGATTGTTTGAATAAATTCAAGGATGAACTTCACAAGCTATAGAATGAGATTTACAGGTCATGTGAGAAGGTTTTTTTTTTTTTTTTTTTTTTGGCTGATGTTTTATAAGCTTGCTTTCTCGAATCATTTGCCGTTACTTATACTAATAATGGCTAAGCATTTGTAGTTCTCGGCAGAGACAGTTTTAACAATCATGTGGGGAGATAAGAGGAGTAACCTGCTGCAATTACATAAATTATATTTTCAGAGCTGCCGTTCTTATTCTCTCCTAGTTGTGAGTTTTCCTTTTTTTCCCAAAGAAGACCGAAGGTTCTAATTATTAATTTAATATTGCATGCCAGTTTATTATGGAATCCAGCGTTTGAATATCCGCACTCCTCCCAAAGTAACTTGTAATTTACGTAGGCAGATGAAATACCTGTTGAGTGCAGTGTTACGTGGCAAGATATACACCTATAAATAGGGTTTGGGGAAGCCATTAAGGATGAAGTGTATCGTGGGTTGATGTTGTTCTGTGTTTAAATGCCAAAGCAACTAAGGCAGTGAAGCGTCAGTGTACTATGTCTGTAATGGAGTGTATCTTTGGTAGGTTTGCTGTTGTTGTTGATTTTTAGGAGCATCAATGATTTCATCATATTGCCCCGTTGTGTGCGGAGGAATTACGTGTTCATGGTCCGAATTGCAATCTGTGTTGGCTGAAACACCCGGAAGAAACAGGCTAACTACAGCCCCGATTGAATAAAGCTTTATAAATTCCTACAGTCATCGATTTGGTTGGTTGGTATAGAAGTTTAACGGCACAAGGGCAACTTAGGCCAAAAAGTGCCTAATCCAGTGTTTGGATAGATGCTGGAAATTTGCTTTATTTGATATTAGAGATATTCATACAGTCTGGTTTTTTTTGAGATAGGTGAAAGCTCATCTAGATTAGCATTTTTTCCCAAAAGATGGGTTAATGATAAGGATTCTAGAATTTGGGCCAGGGAGCAGAAAGTAGTATTTCTGATGTGAGAGTAAAAAGAACAGTCTAAGAGGATATGGCGAACTGCCAGTTGTGATAAACAATGAGTGCATATAGGTGGGTCATCAGCATCATTGATTTGGAACAGGGATTTGAACTCGCACATCTCCAATTGAGTGACAAGTGGCATAACCACTATATTGTCACTCAGTGATTGGTTTGACTGTATACCGATTAAAAAAAAACAAGAGTTTTCGGAGAATGAACCATGCAACCCTTCCCGAGACCAACTAATTTGGCCACGTTGTATAAAAAAAAATCGATAAAAATTCCTCGTCGTTGATACAGATTTTGAACCCAAGCTTTCACAACGCAGTATGGCAGAACGGCGATCGTACTACCGTGTTAACCCTGAAGGTGTCACCAATCTCATGAGAGACATGACACTAGGTACGTTTGCAAGCTGAAGCATTAGGCATAGCAGAGCTAGCTCATCTATCATCAGCACAAACAGTACCTATTGTCTTTATCCAGTGGTTCCTCTAAGACAAAACTAGTGAGAAGAACAAGGGTTACTGGAAGAAAGTATCTCACGACTGGGGCCTCAGATGTACCGGTCGACTAAGTATGTACATCTGACCTTTTGAAAATGTATATACATCCCCAGGAAAAGTATTCGATTTAGATCCTTTCATCGATCAGAATAGGTTTTTTTTTTTTTTGCAATTCTCAAACAATAGCTCTAAGGGGCCATTAACAAAGCACGTAACGCGATTTTTGTTTGTTTTTTTTTTTTTTTGACTTTTGAACATTCATCCATCACATTTCTTAACAGCAGCTTTAAATAACAAAATACAAGAATAAAATGTAAATAAAATAATAATAATATAGAAAACAACAAATGCACAGAACAAACAAATATTCGTAAAAAATATAACAAATTGAAGTATTTAATGAATCCAAATAATAAACATAAACTGTGGCTGGTTTGTCTGTCTCATTTGGATTTATTCTTTCCAGGTTTCTTAACAGTTTCTTAATAAGCGACGATGGAACCATTGGTGTTTCTGGAGACGAATCACACAAACCTTTTCCATTACTGGTGTGGGATTTTGTAAACAGGAAACTAATCTTCCATCTGTCCATCTCGCACAACGAATTTCGCACAGAAATGTGTGCCATCACAGATGATGGTCGCTACCTTGGTTGCGTAGCAAAGGTAAGTCCGTTAAGAATCTCTTAAGTTCAAGGAACAAAATGCTATTTATTCAATTACCATTTACTTGTATATCCTGCAGTACTCAAAAATTATTAATTATCTGACATTGGCTCTCGTTAAACCTAACTACGGATCACACAAATATCAACTTCTAAGAATCACCTCGATTTGCGTTAAAATTTCGTTATGAACTTTTCATCTGGCGACTCTTTCCTCATCTCTTCTTTCTATCAGTTCATTTCCTGCTACGGAGCTTGCAAATGTTGCACTGGTAGCTGATGTTGACTGTTAAATGAGGTTATCACAAAAGTCCTCTAAAGAAAAACAGAATTCTTGAAGGTGATTTTCATTAAGCAGAATGAGAAAGTTTTCAAAAAGAGAAAGTAGGATTGCAAAATTAGATCAGTCACTTATATAGAATCTAAGAATAAAAGTTAATATTTTTATCTTCCGATAAATTGAATTTCAATGCTTATCTAGGCGGAAATAAGGGTACGTACAAGAAATCTGGCCCTAAAGGAGGTTAGTTGCATCCATACTTCGAGTGGAACCAACTATAACTTTCACCCTCGAACTTGCGACGAAAACATTCCACCCCTCTCGAACGGATTCGTACCCAATGTTACTCTACACAGATCGAAAGAATACAGCTTTTCTCAGAATAGTTAAATGCTATAACTAGGTGGTAACATACTAATTGGGCTAGCAGATTCTTTTTTTGCTTTGTCTGACTTGTAATTTTGTTGCAGAGTGGATAAGATTAATTATTATTATTATTTTTTTTTTTACTGTTTTTCTTTTCGGTGTTCAAGTTTACAAACATTGCGATTGAAGTGAATCTCAATAAGGTGATATAAAGGACAAAATATATATAATACTTTAAACTGAAATCGTATAATGATGGAAGACACTCACCTCTAAGTGCTGAATGAATTTATCTGAAGATTACACCTTTTAGAGAACTTTTAGATTACACCTTTTAGAGAAGTCATTTGGAATTGTTGACGATGAAGTAGGGTTTTAGTAACTCCATGGGCGTGTTTGAGTCTTCAGCTAAGGCTGGAAGTCAGTCAGATGCGCGAAGCTTGAAGGTGGTAAGAATTAATTGTGATTTATATTTCTTCTCATTTTTTTGTTCTGTTTCATAAAACTTCCTGTAGAAGTAAACGAATGATGGAGCACGAACAAAAAGGTAAACGGACTAGTACTATTCACAAGTGAAATGAAGCAATTATTCTTATTAGTGATTCGTGGGCTCTATTGGGACAGTCCAACTTCCACAGTAAGGTGGAACAGTATTATTTACATGAGCCAGCATCTAAAGCGACAGAAAAGTCTAGTACTCTAATTGATTGATGTATCGGGGGGAGGTAGACAACTACGAAAATAGTCGTTGGCGGGGAAGGGGGGAAAGGCAATAGCATTCCACACACAAAGAAATACGAGGGTGAGTACGAGAACTACGAGGGTGAGGTTTTCTATTTACGATTTTGAAATAGCAAGCACGAATTCTGAATGTATTTTATTAAAGAAGCATTATATATCATAAAGCCCTCGTGGGTAGCACAGTTGGTAGGATTACCGTCCTCCCCACAGTGGAAAAGACCTCAGTTGGAGTCTCGTCGATGATGAGGTAAGTTTTTATGGGCCTTTTTCATAATGTGGCTGAGTTAGTCGGTCTTAGGTGAAGGTAGCATGGCAGTTTAAATTAATAAAAACAGGAATTTGTTTCTCACTTGTTATTATTCTTGAGTAACAGTTCTGTCGCTGTAATCAATCCATTGCCCACTAATGCAAATTTAAAAGTCAGTTATGATGACGTTATCTGTTGCTTATCTCGGATACTACCCTGTTGGAGTAGTTCGATGGCATCAGGTTTTAGTAGAATCCTTACAATTATTCTCGAAATTTGCTCCGATGGGCTGGCCAAACCACTGTTGCACTGCTTCTATAAATCACTGGAGATACTGGCATTTCTCCAGAGATCCTGAACCAATATTATTTCACTGTTGAAAAAGAGGTCACCCAAGGATTGCCATAAACTGCAGGCTTATGGAAATCCAGCCAAGTTTTATGAAGGTATGATCCACAATAGTAATCGCCCGAGCACTGGGCGCCATATGACTGTTTAATTTGAAGTCTAAAAATTAACCCATGAGCGGGCGGGCCCTGTCGTAGAGTACGCCAGCGCGGTACTTCTCGGAAATCTCCGAACCGCGGCTGTCTTATCTTAGGAGGTTTAGTATTGCATCCGGAAAGCCTATCGTATAAGGCAATGTTGTCACTTGAACTGTTTCTCGCTGATGCAATCTTGCTTCAGTGAAAAAATAGTACAAATTGAAGATTTTAGATCTTTGATTACCCTTGGCATGTGGAATGATATTTTATTTAAAAGCAATATGATAAGCAAATCAGTGCAGAGTCCTGGCATGGACTTGAAGGCACTACAGCCATGCTTGTAAAGGATTGTACAGAATTTCTAAATGCAAAATGTTTGGCAGAAAGGTTAAATGTAAAATGCGAATTTAGAAATATCGGATTCGCCCAACTTAATGGTTTTAATGGCCAATAACTTCAACAAAACGAAGAAAAAGATTTCAAAATAATGTTTTTAATGTAATATTAGACAACGGAATCATGTTCCTGACAAGAAAGACTTCAACAGATGGAAGAGTTCTATGATAATTTGGGTTTTTGGTACAATATCAAAAAAGGTTTGGGCCATGATGAATTATTAAAAAGGTGCAAAAAAACTTGAAATAAAACTTAGTGATATCAATGAATGTGATGTAAATGGTGAAGAGTCACTGCCAAGAAATTGAGGCGTTGGTGGTACTTTTGCCTGAAAATATACACTGAGTGGACAGAAATCATGGGATACCTACCTAGTAACGGGTAGGTCCACCTTTCTCCAGGGTAAGGGCAGTCACACGGCGAGGAATTCAGTTCACGAAAGCGTTCCACAGGTATTTCCATCCATGTGTGCTGCACTGTTGTCTATAATTCCGTCGCATTCCTTGGGTGGAGGATCCAAAGCTCGAACGGACCTTTCCACAGCTCCCCAAAGATGCTCCACAGGGTTCATGTCTGGTGAACGTGGAGGCCATTCCATGGTGGTAAAATCTGCAGAATGCTCTTCAAACCAGGTATCAAACCATGTTCTAGTCACCACAGCTCTGTGGGGAGGCGCATTGTCCTGCTGGAAGAGTCAATTGCCCTGTGGGTGTACGGTGACCATGAATGGATGCAGATGGACACGTAACCTGGACCGTTCAGAGATGGTGCGTCTAGACGAACCAGAGGTCCCAACATATGCCAGTTGAACACGCCCCAGACCATTACCGAGCGCCCACCTGCCTGAACAATTCCTTGTTGGCATGACGGGTGCGTAGCTTCGTGCGGTTTCCTCCAGATAGGCACCCTCCCGTACGCTCAAAATAACTGGAAACATGACTCATTAGACCAGGAGACCCGTCTCCAATCACCCAAAATCCAGTGCCGATGTTCTTTCGCCCAGTTGAGGCATAGAGTCCTGTGTCGTGGTGTTAGCAATGGAACTCTGGTGGACCCTGGTCGGCAGCTTCCATAACCGATTGCGGCTAATGATCGCCTGATGGTATTGGTGGAGACGTTTCTGGCACCTCCCTCATTGAAGTCGGCGGTGATTTGTGCCACTGTCGCTCTCCGGTTGGCTGAAACAATGCGAGACAGATGTCGACGGCCACGTTCGTCCACCACCTTTCTCTGCTCACAGCGCTGTCCACGATGAGATGTTATTCCGGAAATGGCGTATTCCCGATACACTCTTGAAACTATCAAACGGGGATAGTGCAAATTCTGTACCACTTCCGCGATAGAGGGACCCATGCGTCGGGCACCCGCTATCATCCCTCATTCAAAGTCGAAGTTTATCCATACGGAGATCCAATTACCGTCTACGTGAATGCAATGAGCAATGATGCAGCGTATCTATATACCTGCCAAGCGGTGGGTTCGTCCACTTGCGAGAGGAGTGACAGCGTCGCGTTTCCCGGGAACCAGGTATCCCATGAATTCTGTCCTTTCAGTGCACCTGATAATGTTTTAGATATTTTGAAGTTTATAAATTCAAACAAAATGAAGATATGCTAGCAAACTTATGGATTGCATTGGAATTATGCTAACCATTCCTATAACTGTGGCAAGAGCGGTTTCAGTAAACTAAAGTTAATTGAAACATGCCTGCGATCGTCCACGACAGAGACGAGGTTGAATTTGCTGAAAATTCTGTCTATCAAAAATGACACCGTAGCAAAATTGGATTTGTCAGAAATTATTAATAATTTTGCTGACATGAAATCTAGGAAGAAGATACATTAAGAGAAATATTATTAATTTCAGTTGATTAAAGCATTAATTAATGAAAAGACTAATTAACGTTTCAATTGTGTTGTATTAAAATTTCATGTTCTTGTAAATTATGAGGTCGATAATTATAATAATTGATAGTTTTAATAAGTGTATCGAAATAAGTGTATTGTATTCTCTTGTTGGAAATAATTAGATTGTATGTATTAGAGTATGTTATTACACTGGTGTGCAAAGTTTAAGGACCAGTTAGGTTTTCACCTGTAGCTTCTCATAGGAGTGGCCTGGATATGGGATAAGCATACCATAGGAACCTCGTGAGGTACAGAAATGATGAAGGAAACAAAACGGTACAGAGGGACTTTATTCAAAAATGGCAACATAGCACTGACTGCCATGATACAGATGCATCACATCCAAAGACGGAACAAAGGAAAGAGGTGGTCCTCAGTAGTAGATATGGCCATCCCTAATGTCGATGCAGGCTTTGCACCACCTGTCCATACTTAGAACAATGTTGTTGATAAGTTCTTGCGGTAACATCGTCCATTCCTCTTCAGCGCCATCTTCAGCTGGTGAACATTTTCTGGTGGGTGTGGACGTTTGGGTCTGGGCGTCTCCCCAGAGCTTCCCATATATGTTCGATGGTATTTAGATCGAAGGGGGGAGGGAGAAGAACGGGCAGGCCAATCCATACGAACAATGTCCTCACTTTCCAAAAGCATATCAACAGCTGCAGTGCGATGGGGTGTGGCGTTATCATCCATAAACACGAACTCGGGGCCAATGGCACCTTGGAACAGACGCACATGGGGAAGGATTACCCCAGTGCAGTAGCGTGCACCGGTTACAGTGTCTGGAGTTGTGTACGTCCATCCAAGATAGCGCCTCCCCAGGCGAGAACACCTCGACCGCCATATCGATCCCTTTCAGTGATGTTTGCGGGGTGATACCGTGTGCCAACCTCTCACCAGATTAGCTGACGTCCAGAATCGCTGCTGAGACTGAATCTACTCTCATCAGTAAAGAGTACCTTAAGTAAAGATTTTGTAGTTGTAACCTTTAGAACCTAGCGCTCGAAGAACCAATCTGCCTGAAGGAGTCTTACACTTTACTTCCATTTATATGAAACACTCAACTCATAGCATTAGAAAGCTGAGGAAACTTGAGTATTTAAACAGTCGGAATTTCTTTTCCCACACATTTCATCCGATGACTTTAATGTAATTCCATCCCATTTACAATATCAAAATTTCGTTACAATACACGCCGTTATAGTACTCAAATAGTCCCTCGATGTGAGGGACTATTATGAGGGAATCGATTATTTGATTATGTCCATCATTAAATCAAAAAGGTGTCTCGTAACTTTTGGTAGATTAGTGTGCATGCTAATCAAAAATAAATTTCCTTTGTACTTTCCGTTTATTCATTTCTGTTATTTATAATAGAAAGTACAAAGATCCCTTTGATATAATATATCTGATGCAATTCTATAATAACCTTCATGTACTTTTTTCCTGTAGGAGCTGAATGATGATTCACCAACGTATGTGGTAGTATACGATCTCCTAAGTGGGACGATTTTCAGTAAATGGAAACCAGGGTCTAACGTCACAGGTATTGGAATTTCCTCCCAGGGCTGCTGCATATTAGCTGCTGTGGAAAGTACTCTGGTATTTGTGTGGGATTTAGTGGCCGGTGATCCAAGGTAACAACAAAAATAAAAACAAAGAGGTTAATTGAAATCAAATTATAAGTTTGTTATATTTATTAGTTATTTAATAATTTAATGTTTAATTATATATTAATTAATGAAGCGTCGGAAACGATCTTCACTCTGGATCGCTTGAATATGCGTCAGCTATTTTAGCTAAATGTGTAAGAACCCCTAGCTTCATCTGTTCGTTGAAGAAAAATCTATGTACACAAACGCAAATAATGCGGTTCCAAAGAGCGGTGTAATCCTTCATTTCATCTATATCCGCGTGTAGTTACATGAGTACGTCCAGGGAAGATGGATGGAATGTCATGGAGCAGTTGGGTTTATATACCACAGTCCAGTTTGTTATTCCTTTTCTATGAAGATTAACTAATTTACAGGAATAATTTCATAATAAATTAAAATTGACCAATTTCGTATTTGCTTTTGTCCACTTCAAATTCCATTGGGCAGGTCTACGTGAAGCCGTTCTCTTTTCTGCTGCGACTGGAAGTAATTAATTTTCTGAAAACAGTTTTAGTGCCGTCGATTTTCGTTACTGAACTTATTTCTGCAATATTCAAAATATGTCCCTTTTAGCGATGTTTTGGTACTTGGGAAAAGAAACACGTCAGATGGACACAAATTAGAGGAGTACGGAGGGCGTTCCATGAAGGGGTCATTTAACTGGCAGAAATTATGTCACTGATAATACAGTGCGATCTAGTACGTTATTGGTAAGGTAATTCTGACATCACGCAAATTTACAATTTTTTTTGTTTTGGCATTTCATAAATACTGCTCGACGAAATTTACAGAACCCATAGAAAACGTGATGTAACTCATGCAGCTTGCGATGAAGCGGGACAAAATTTGGTATGAGGGTGTACCATAGAATAACGACGAAATGAAGAGACAGCAAGAAACTTCGGAGAGGTACAAGGGACATTGATAGGGGTTGTATGAGAATGACGAGAAAGGTCACATTACAGAAGTCGATACAAGATGCTCGAAAATATGGTCACATGACATCAATGCGGCATATGATCCCCTCCAACGGCTAAACAACCCTTACAGTGGTGAACCATGCTCGATATAAGGGTGACTATAAGATTCTGTGGCAACAAATCCAATTTTTCCACCATCTCAAACCTTAGCTTACTAAATGACTGAGTAGTTGGCCGTCGGCGTGCATTGCGACGCCCAGGGGCGTCCCACACATGTTCGGTTGGATTTAAGTCTGATGATCTTACTGGCCACTCTATGTGCAGTGGCGTTGTTGTGCATGAAAAGAAAATCTGGGACAACAACATCCCTGAAAAGTCGCTTGTAGTGTTCGAGGATCAGTTCTCTGTACCTTTCTGCAGTTACAGAACCCCTATCTATCAAAAACATGAAGAGGGGGCGCAGCCATTGATCATTATTCTGCCCCACAAGAGAACACCGCCTCCACCGTAAGTTTCTTTTTCTCTGATGTTAGGCGAATGGTACCGCATTCCTCGTTGTCTCCAGATGAAATAACGTCTAGAATCTGTTTGTAGGCTAAAACGGCAATCATCAGAGAACAGAACAGTACCCCATTTGTCAGGGCTCCAAGTCACATGTTCTTGGCACCAGTTTCGACGAGCTCTGCGGTGGTTTAGTTTAATGGGATACAAACCACTGGCTTCCTTGCTTAGACTCCACTTGAATTGAGCCTTCTTAACAGTCTGGTTGGAAATGTTTTCACCTGTGGGCGCAGCAACCTAAAGAAACAATTGATGACAGGACATCGTAGTATTTTGTCTTGCTGTTAGAGCCAGATAGCGGTCTGTTCTGGATGACGTAGCCCTAGGGCAACCCTCGTCACCTCTTCATGTAATGATTCCTCTCTCCTGAAACTACTTTCATAGTGTAAAGTGTATTGATGTCTAATGGCACTAGGGGTTTCCCCCATCTCTGCTTTTCGTAGTGCCGAGAAGACACTGCGTGACACATTAAACCAACTTGCCACCTCCGCCTGCGACTGTGCCCAGCTACAAGTCGTCCAACGGCCCGCCATTTCAAAGAATCATCTGAACGAATGATGATGCTTTGCCATCCTGAGTACTGGAGATGTGGATATCCCACTTAGATAGCCAACAAATGGGAATGAATTGTGGTCACAACTGGGGTTTTTATACGTATGAATAATTTGCAATAATGTGCGGCTCAGTAAGGGTTTTCCAATCGATTTCTATTGGATCCTCAGAATTTCCATGTCAGGATGCCTATAATATCAAATATTCGCCATCGGCGACACTGTTCACAATAAAATATTCACGAAAACCATTTTGTTCTGTTAATTTGGTCGAGCAGTGTATTATACCTGTATTTATACAGAAAATCCAGACTCCTTAAAATTTTTTCTGAATGTTTGCATTATCACCAACAATATTTTTTTTCAACTGTCGCTCAGAACCCTTGCTATGCACTTGCCTGTTGTTATTTTCAGGGCTAATTATAATTTGGAGAACTTTGAAAAACTTTTACTTCCTTTTTCACTCGCTTGCCACGTTGGGACTCGAAAAAAAAAACAATAAATAAATAAATACACAAGAAGAAAGCCAAGTTTTTGAAAGTGTTTCTTCACTGAATTTTAAAACTAACTCTAGCTATGCTTGACAAGAACAATATAGATGTTTTCTACAGGGACCATTTAAGGGAATGGGGGACTGAAACATCGGCCCCAGCTGCGATAGGGAAGGAAGGGGTAATTTATGTCACAATATACTTATATAAGAAACTTTAGCATTCCCGATAATTGGAATTGGGCAGCCTTGAAGATTTTTTAGTTCATGCACCTAATCAAAAATTTCCCCAAGTTATGCTTTCAAAAAAAATCTTCAAGGCTGCCCAATTCCAGTTATCCAGGTTGAAAAATCAAGTTATTAAAATCAGATGCACGTCGATTAAGTCATTAAATCATTAAAAGTAATTTAAGTCATTAAAATCGGGTGCGGCCAGAAATACTTGACCATCATCTTTTGTACTTTGATAACTGCTAAATTTTTGCAAATAAATAAAGAAGCACTGGGATTTGTAACGGTTTGTTTTCTCATAAGCCATTCAGATGATATCTTTGATTACAGTGGAAAGAAAAAATTTAAAAAAAACGTATCTTATTATCTTTCAGACAGATTCTCAGAGGACATTCTGCTCCAGTAGATAAGATTCAAATGAGCAAAGATGGTTTTCGTTGTCTGACTTACGATTCTACTGGCAGAGATCGCAGTTTCCGCCTATGGGATCTTGAGTCAGGTGATTACATTTACATATTAGAGTCATAGCAATGTTTCAAGTTTTTTTTTTTAAATCTTATAATAGTGTAATGTTTTAATACACGTACTTTATAATTTACTGACATTTTTGATACTAGTACAAGCAAACAAGGGGCTAAAAGAATGACTTAACTTCATAATCTGCTCTCGCAGCAAATGAAAATTCGAACTTCTGTATCATGCATTTCTTTTGGGTTTAGATGGGCACTCACGTTCATACAATTAATCTTACTTTTCTTTCTTTGCTTGTAGGAAGTTGTTTGGGCGTATTCACTCCCGACAAAGAAGTCACATCCTGTGTTCTGACCCCTGACGGTAAGACAATCGTTGCTGCTCTTAGTAACAGGGACGATATCGTGAGCATGGTATTATTTCAAGAGACTGTAATAGACGAGGAAGCGAAGAGAGAAGGTACTTATGGTGATCCCGAGTTGGCAGGAAAAGTGGTGGACATCTCCGAAGAAACTCCATGAAGACAGTTGCGTTCTACACTAGTTTATACTCTGGAAAAATATCAGTTGAGATTTCTCAACAAGAAATGCCATAATTGAAGTGTTAGTAATGTTTTGTATTACTAATATTTACCGGTCCAATTTAGTATAGCAAAGAATTCTAGGGGAGAAACACACTTCTTTTTTTTTTTTTTTAAAGAAAATTAAGTGTTAGCCTGTCGGAAAATTATACAAGAGAGATAGTTTTAGATAGCTTTCAACAGGATGCATCGATAATATCGGAATTATTTTTTATCACAAGATGACTGTATTTTATAGAGATAGAATCCATGCGACAAAATTAGAAACTCTCTGGACTGAGATATAACAGGGATAACTCATATGGAAATATGAGTACGTATGCGCACCCACACTTCCTTTATTTTCTTTACTAAGTTCTATGTGACCCATGTCTTTCTGAGTGTGTTCAATGGGTGATATCCGTAGAAAATAAGACATCGGATACTTTTCGTAGTTTTCAATAGAAACATGAAAGGTTAGCTAAAATGCTTCACGGCCTAATTGGAATTTGAGCACTTATCTTACGTTGTTGACTAATTCCTATATATATATATTGCCATCTAACTGCAAACAGTAAGCCCTTTACAGGAGTTGTGGTACAAGGATCGGGAAGAGTATGCGCAACATTTTACAAGAGTACGGCTTATTGAATATGTAAAAAAAAAACATTAATATTTTGTTCTGATGCTGTGTAATGGCTTATTTAACTTGAATATGACAATAGAAATTGTGTCCCAAGGTGGGCAAGAGACAGCAGCTTTGCTGATAATAGCATACCTTTGTTCTTCTTGCGTGTCCCAAAGAGCATTTTCGAAATAATTTAATTTCAGAAATCCCTCCGAAAGGTAATGGAGATCCGTTCGGATGCATCTAGAAAAACCGTTCTATATTCTCTACCGTTTGATCTCAGATATTGAAACCTCTGGTCATACTTCTGATGCGACTATAGATGGAAAGTAATGATCCCTAATTTTCGTTATAGCATAAAATTGCCAAAGGATTAAATAATTCTGTTTCAGATAATGGCCTGAATAGAGAGAGCTTCAACATTAACGGAAGACTACAGAATTCAGCAGAATTAAAAATGTGTGATCATCAATTCTTTGTCCATAAAAGAAACAAATGCGGTGAAATATGAACTCATGTCGGTGTGTGATGATGCAGCTTTGCAAGAAACTACAGTTCATAGAGGGATACAAGGCGTTTCATTTCTAGAATAGAAAAAGTTGAAGATGAACCAGGTCTAAAGTTGAAGATGAACCAGGTCTACAGAATATCTCGTAAGTCCGAGGACGTTCAATGCAACGTAATTTCTGTTTTATTTTAGTTCATTATTACTTATTGTAGGGGAATAATAATTTAGACCATTTTTATACAGGCCATGATTCGCACTGCATAAGTCGATATCATCCATGTGCTGTACGTCATACAGCATAAAATTGGTAACTGCATTGAAGGTTTCATGAATGCACAAAGTTTCGCAGAGCCCTACGCTGCTAGGAAATTTTTTCTTTAATATAATCACAGAATCATTGAAAGTTGTCAAATCCGACCTAGCCGGAAACCACAATATCGTTCACGACCCTCGATGCACCGCCTTGGGGGGAAGCATTTGAATGAGAAGTCGTGTTGAAGCGTATGTAACTGAATCTCCGTTCAATGTAGCATTAAATAATTTTCCAGCACCTAAAAATAGCTGTACTGATTCACCAATTATCAAAGAAGAATGATCCGATAAAGTGATGAGCTGAAAATACAGCTCACATCATAACATGCGAAGGACTAAAGTAAGAATTTCTCTCCAATAATCACGGTTTGCATCACTCCAGAAATAGCACCGTCATCGCTCCTGAGGTATTGGATGGGATACCCAGCATTCGTCACTGATGAGAACTAGGGATTTCTATGGAAGCATATTAAAGTGTAGCAGTGCTTCACAAGGAGAAACATTTTAGGGTCTGCATCTGACAACTCACAAGTAATAAATTGGACTGTATGAACTCACTCAGTCTGAAAACTGTTGTCATAACGCGATGTAACCATGTGTGGCATATTTGCAATTCACCTGATCGTCTGAATACAGATTTTCTTGGCGACCTCAGTACCATACCATACTGCAACAATAAACTGTTCTTCTGCTTGAAATAGACTGGTATACATAATGGTTTTTGTTTATTGCTGCAGTATGCATAATGGTCGAACGTCAACTCAAAAAAAAAAAATAAATAAATAAATAATAAAAAAATAAATAAATAAAATAAAAAGTACAGATATATTGACATTGCATTGAGTGTACTCGGACTTATGAGACCCCCACAGCAACAGATAATGACTAAAAGGAATACGTGGAATCTTGTCATGAACGAAAGGTCTCTTCACGCGAAACATGCAAGAAACTGCATCGAAAAGGAATCCAGTTTGTTTTGTCCACGTGATTACTTATGATTATGAGGGTTATGATGGAGTTTCTTTCGCTAATAATCTGAAAACCCACTGAGCACAATAAATTTATATGTAACAGAAAGTTTTGGTTATAGGTTGATAATTCTTACAGTCTGAGATTCGAATTTCCTCTCATTTCGTTCAGGGTATTTGCCAGTACGCGTCACGGTTTCTTGCTACTTTATAGCGCAGCTATGGTAAATGCCAGAATCAATTCCAACACATTACGATGGTTTTAAACTCATAATACACTGAAAATTTAGGGAAAAGTCAATTCAGCTATCATTTTGTAGCTGTGGGAAGGGAGGGTGGGTGGGTGGGATCAATAGTACACGCCGTCAGTAAACTTCTTTTTCTTTTTTCTGTGAAATTAATTTACAAGAAAACACATTTCCAAATATGGGAATTGGCCAGCAGTAGATGAATAATACAGAAGCAATGATTAAAAATTAAAGAGCCAGAATAATTTAAAACAATACCAAAAAATTAAAATACAAATATAAGTAGTGAAATGATATCCATGATTACTTCCTATAATTACAATACATTAAAAGATAGAGGTGCATGGAATTACATCATAACTGTAAATATGTAAATTAAATCGTGATACAAAACGTTCTAGTCTGCCGAGGTAATTACAGGTATTAATTTATTTATTAAACCGAGCATCATATGGGATAACAACAACAGTTAATTCGTAATTTATTAATGAAGCGAGAACAACTCTTAAGCAATTTGAGATTAAAGATCTTTCGGATTAAACACTACTACCTATGATAGGCCACATTGTGCCAATTTCCACTGAAAGATGCTTACTGTAATTCAGGAGTGGATAATGGATTTTACCGATGTAGTGAATTCTAAAAGGACAACTATAACAATTAAAAAAGAACAATTTTGAATTTTGTTCCTTCAAAGAAACTAAGATTTCAGGAGAAGTGAATCGCACCAAAGATGACAAAAAGAAGTAATAGAACAGCGATATGTGAAAAAAAAAAAAAAAAAAAAAAAAAAAAATTAGTTCCTAAACACTGACAAAATTGTCCGAAGTTAAAATAGTCTATATATTTAGTTAGTTATAAAGTGAATTATTTTATTATCTACATTTTGTGGAATATAATTCTCGGATATGGCAGAGAACTGAAGACATTTTCACTTCAATAAAGCTTCCACTGTAATTGTATTTTCATGTATTAAATTGCTTATTTTTATAGCTCTTGGTTCTTTCAATGTTTCTTTAATGTGGTCATACTGTCTGTGATGGCATATTTTTCTACAAATGTATTATATCCCATCACGCACATTTAAATAGCTTCCTTTCATCCCAGTCTACAAAGCCGCTAAATACAGCCATCTTCCATATTTTGCATGAAGTTACCAGCTATTGTTCACTTATTAAGCTATTCTGAAACCAAACCCACCTGTTACTCCCGGAAAAAGTATCACTAACGGGAAGAAAAAGATACGGGATATTATAAAACAGATTCAACACACTGTGCCATCTCACGCAATTTAATCTGCCAACAAGGCACACTACTTGTGCTTTGTTGATTAAACACCTTAATGGTTTAATGCAGGGAATTAATTGTATATTAACTACAGTCACCACCATTCAATCTTTCTTATTCTAATTCAAAATTTGTAAATGAAATAAATGGTTGGAAAATTCAAAAGAACTTATTGCCATTACAACAACGTGAAATGCAATGACGAAACAAAGAAAAATATAAAAACTGATGTATTTTGGAGGCGTTCTCACCTAGCCCGGATCCTTGCTGGTAAAGAATCCCTTCCCCTAGGTCAGAGTTTCTTTACCAGCTAGGGGGAGAGGCAGGTTTCATCCGCTGCATTTACTCTAACGTTCATTATATGAGATAAAAAAAGAATAATTTCCAGTAGAAGACTGTGGCCAGTAACAAAGCATAATGTCGCCATACTGAACCAGAATCAAAAAAGATCTAGTACCGTGAAGTGGAAACATCCATAGTCTCTCTCTTCTCGTTTCCTTCTGTGACAAGTTTCTTTCGCACATGAGACGGTTGTCACAAAGATAAGAAAATTCAATTAAAAGAGCATCTTAAAATCTACTAATATACCAAAGCAGCAATTTTCAATAAATAAAAAGCATCGGGATTCCATTACACAGCCTGCAATGTTTTTGAGGTTTAGTTAATTATGTGTACTTCAGAAATTCGTGAACAAGTTCAAAATTAACGTTCATTTTCTTCCACCACACAAAACCGTGACATTCTTTTTATATTTTTGAATAAACAGATATCGCATTTTTTTATTATTATTCATTGGTTGACGATTATTATTACTAATATTTCTCATATGATTGCGATCAAAGCACGTTTCAGTTTTGAGAATGCAGTAGCGCTCTGAGAGTGCGCGTTAATGTGGAAGTGGACGACCTTGCGTAACACATTGGTTATAATTACTCTTCCCCCACCCAATACTTGGTGTAAAAAGCACGCGACGAACTTTTATGGTCGTTTATCACTTCTAAACCCTGACAAATCTGTCTGAAGTTAAAATAATCCAGACATTTAGTCAGTGATAAAATTATTTTATTATGGTGGAATCTAATAACTCCGTACATGCAGAGGAAGACTGGCCATAAGACTTACCAGAGAAACCCCGGTGAGCCGGAGGTTTGGCCATGAACAATATGGTTATAAACACTAGTATGAGGCAGCTGCAAATTTTTCCCGGTAAGAATTTTGATCCAGTCCGCCTCTGCGTACAGACCAATATCCCTCCTGGCTAACTTAGGGAAACTTTTTGAGAGATTAATTTCTCCCAGAATTGCAAGCATGTTATCGGACCAGCAATTGTGCTCAGATCATCAACACGGATTCAAAAAGGGTCACTCGACCGAAGATGATATAATTTCTCTTCTGAAATACATCCAGGATTCTCACAGCAAGTATGTCTTGGTGGTGTTCGTGGACTTCGAGGGCGCATTCGACTCCCTCTGGTGGGAGAGCGCCCTCGGGTCGCTACGATCAGCCATGTGTGATAATCATATCTACCAAATTATGAGATCATACTTTCAAGACAGACAGATCAAGGTTTGTGCCAAACACCTGACTTACAGCACGACTGCTTCCAGAGGGTGCCTGCAGGGTTCAGTCCTGGGGCCTCTCCTCTGGAATGCAGTCTTAGACCAATGGCTGACAAAGAAAAATGGAGATTGCAAAAAAATTGCATATGCAGACGACTTGGCGGTTGGCGTTACTGGAATGTCGAGAACAATCTTAGAACAAAAGATCCAAACAATATTGGATGATTTATCCAACTGGGCCAATCTAAATAAGCTCAAAATTTCCCCTACAAAAACTAATTTCATGGTTTTTCGAAAGCAATTAAATTATGGCAGACCTCCCAGAGTTATCCTAAATGGCTCACAAATCCCCTACGTATCCAGCACCAAGTACTTGGGACTTACAATCGATGACAAACTAAACTTTCATACTCACGTATCCAAAATTTCTGAGAAAATTAAAAACTTCACGGCTGGAATTGCAAGGATTTCCAGAAAAGAATGGGGCCTCAGCAAAAAGACGTTGTCTTTATACTATAAGACTATCTTCCTACCAATTGCTGCGTACGCAGCAGGTGTTTGGTTCTGGAGGGTCTCAAAAACTAAGACCAGGACTAAACTTCTTTCATTACAGCGTTCGGTGTTGCTCACACTTCTACAAGCTCCTCGGTGTCGAATAATGCCCTACAAGTTCTAGCAGGAACCCTGCCTCTGGACCTTTATATCTCCTACAGGGGTATAATCTACAATCTCAAAAAAGGAATTTCTGTAAATATTTTTAACATTGTAACAGACCCTACGAACAGAATAAAAGAGGAAAAACGAAGACTCTGGAAGGAACTCACCGCTGTTTGGCAGCAAAGATGGGCTGAAAGTGAACATGGTGAAGTCACACGAAGATACATTTCAAATGTTGAATTCGCATCAGTACCCACAGTCTCAAAATGGTTTGTGCCTAGCATGACTACATCATATTTAATGACTGGCCACGGATCGCTCAGGGCTAAACTTTTCGAAAGGAGCCTTGAGCCTGATCCTTTCTGTCACTGCGGAGCATCTGAGACATGGCAGCACGTTCTCTTTGAATGTAACGATTATTCGAATGAAAGACAGGTACTACTGAGTAAAATAAATAATCTCTCAGAAAATAATGTACATTTGCTCGTCGAAAATTCTGATGTCTTCACTACATTCCAACAGTTCTCTGCGGCAGTTTTCAAGAAAAGACTTGCGGCTAGAAACTCTACTGCGGTGTCATAATGATCCAGATTAACTCACTTTTGGGAAGAACATATAGGAAGATAGCCATCAACGCAACAGGAAATAACAGGTAGACCCCTTTCTCCTCTAAGTGATGCTGGATGGGATTCCAAGAAGCTTTGTGTATAAACGGGCCTAAATTATTAGGAAGCTAACCTCGAAGAATTGTAAATAATTGCTTAACGTACAGTTAAGAATACCCATACTTCTGTGCACCCCAACACGCTTCTCTCTCATGAAATCTTATTTAAAAAGGAAAAAATAAAAAAATAAAATAAAATAAGATCTTCTCCCCATAGGATGAATCCTGCAATAATCTGAAATGCCATCAAGCCAATTGAACACAAAAAACTCCAATTTCTGCTCTCTGACTGATGTAATGCTACACGTGTAGAAAATTTATAGCTACACGTATAGAAAAACCTCCTGCAAGGACGCTAGTGTTACTGCGAGTGCTTTAATGCATGCTGGGAACTTCCTCTCCTGCCTAAAGCTCAGGAATACTATGTGAACTATCTACATGGAAATCGCCTTGAGGAACTTCTGTAGCCCTACTCTACAAGCTCAGATTCTACCGGGGAAGCAATTAAATGAGACTATATTTCCTGAACAGTTAGGCTACTGGATTGTCTTTAAAATTGTACAAACCAGAAATACATGTAACTATTGGTAAGTAACAACTAATGTTGCTGTAAAACGACTGTAAATAATTCTCAAATTCTGTTGCTAGAACTGTCAAACAGAGAGTTTGGTAAATCTCACTGTAATGTAAATAGTGTAATCAATATTAACAGTTTATTTCCTTGTTAATGCTAAACTTAATAGGATAACTGATATATAATGCTACTGATAACTGCAGGTCTCTTTAAAAATGTTTCTCTTGGCTGTGTGACTTCAATGGGTTTTTGGAGCTCCAGCCTTGTTTTTTTTTTTTTTTTTTTTTTTTTTTTTTGCGGGCTCTAGGCCTGGGCAGCCTGTGAGCGGGATAGCGGGCACCCACTCGTATTGCACTACCTCCAGTGGGTGCGGGATTTCGTGCACTTTGGCATGTAAAAGGTTTAAAAAAAAAAAAAAAAAAAAAAAATCAGGCCTGGCTACTCGCGCCTGGGGACTGGCACCAGACAGCAGCTGCACAGGTATTGGCTGCTCCTTTGCAGAGGTCCTACATTCAATACAGATCCACTAGGTGGAGATGGGCTATGCCTAGGGGCCACCCTTGATACCAGGACACACACACAGTCCGCCTCTGCGTAGATGAGTAAGTCTCAATAGAAGATGCTCTGTGGGTAGTACAGTTGGTAGGCTCGCCGCCTCCTCACACTGGATGTAAAAGACTGAGTTCTAATCCCGTCGATGACGGGAAGAATTTGTATGGATATTTTTCACGTGGCCGAGTTAATCGGTCTCGGCGAGAGCAGCATGATTTTTCGTCCAGAAAATTGACCTTAGAACACATGCAATTTACAAACAGTATACACAGAGCAACATAGCCTTAGTTGCCGACGTTCCTAAAACCCAACAACCAACAGAAGATAGCAAGATTCACTCCCCAGAAAAGCGAGTTTCTTGTATAGTAAAGCGAGCCAACCAGAAAACACACGCAATTTATGAACAAAACATGGATGAATAAGGTCATTCTTGGGTAACCCAAATATGACAATTTCTTTTAATATGTAAGTGGACAATACACCGCATGGAAGCGTTATTCTTTGTATTGTTTTAATTCGTAAAGAACAATTCAAGTAAAACTGTTTGTTTGGACAATAAAATATCCAAATTAAAAGTTTAAATTGGTTGCAGTATGGTAACAAGTGGCTGAGTAAATAAATCACATTTTTGCTACCGTTGGGATAACTTTGAAATGTAAGCTGTTGGGTGAGCATTTGAAATAGTTTCAGTATCTTCTGCTTCTAACCAAATGAATAATATCAAACCAGTTTTTACACCATGGTTTTGGTCAAAATATCTCACAACCAAAGGAAAAGTTTTTACGTTTCCTTTATTAGAAGCGTCCGTGCTTATAGAAAAGGGCTTATTATTCTCCAGTTGCTTCAATATGCAATGAGTACTTTCCAAGAATTTTTGGAATTTTTTTTTTTTTTAAAATTGAGCTAGCACAACCAGCTGAGACATAACTATGAGAATGCATAACAGAATGGTAACGAAACGATACTTCTGCAAATGCGACATCTTCATGAGCCTCGCTTTGCTTTGGTATAAAAAAACTTAAAAATTTTTGATGTAGTTGCTATTGCTTGTACATTTGCAATGTGGTTTTTAGATTGCAAATGTCTGATTACGTCGTTTTCACCACCGTGACTAATTGTGAAAATGAAATTGTTGCATTTACAGCATTTTGCACTATGATCGTCTCTACCGCGACTAATCCAACTTTACTTTTTTTGTCAATCTGCATTATAGTGAACCAACCGTCTTCTTTTCTTTTCCGGAATTTTCAAACTACTTTCACAATCTGACATTTTGAAGGCTAGAATAAATTGGTATTTTAAATACAACCCGTTCATTTTAATTTTTAATTTAATAAGACAAATTCAAACAAAAATTAAATTAAATTTACCTTATATAGGTAACGATTCCTACAGCAGCTGAACTGATTAGACAGATATCAAAATAATTTTTATTCTTTTTATAATGAAAGATGAACACACACTCGAGATACACCTAGCTTAGATTGTTATTGTTATTTGGTTTTTTTTTTAGGAGCATTAGCAACTAAGGCCATATTGCTCCGGGGATATGCGGTGGTCATTCCCTGACCTTTCCGCATCCTCCTTATTTGGTGGTCACGGGCTCGAACCCGGTCTGATCAAGAAGCGTGTGCTACGCACTGCTGCTGCTCCTGCCCACCTGGCTACAGAGGCGCCACCTAGCTTAGACCAGACAGCACTGACATCGTTGATCGCACTATTTACGCAGACGCTTAAATCTAAAAATCCCCAAGCGGCTCGAGGGGATTCCCGGACATCTAACGCGTCCCGTGAGCATTAGCGTGCAACTCACCTGCCAATGTCCGAAATTCATACATATTAGGAAAGAAATGCATTTCATAACAGCGTACATCACTTTTTATGGCATTATTTTTATTTTACAGTCAAAATCTGTTAATTTTTTACCTGCGGGACACGGGACAAATCACTGTAGGAGACTCTCCCGCACATTGCGGGACGTCTGGCATCCCTGTTTGGGTAGACTTTTTTTGTTTGTGGAATGAAATGATAAATCTATGGCAGACACGCTGGGATACATCATCTGTCGGATCTGTTACTAGGACTTTTTTTCCTGAGGTGACCTTTTGTGTAAAGCAGAAACCTGTTTGGTTCTCTTTAGACTTATATACATCCTTCCTCTTAGCGGGACATGGATCTCTTAATGAAAAACTATGTCGTTTTGGTCTTTCTAGGACGGAAGCTTGTCAATGCGGGGAAAATGAAAATTGGAGCCACATTTTATTTGAATGTCCGCTGTATAATGACCTTAGAGATGTTCTTCGTTCGTCAGTTTCTACACTCTTTCATGGGTATGAAACTTTGCTGGTGGAAGACAGGAATTCTTATGTTGCTCTTCAGCAGTTTGCATCTGATGTTTTCACAAGAAGAACTAGTTATACGGCTACGAATAATTCTACTCCTTTGTCTGGTGGAGCTACTCAATAGGGAGCAACATTCCCTATTTTTTTTAAAATTATTATTTTATTTTTTTATTATTATTTATTTATTTTTAATTATTATTTATTTATTTTTAAATATTTATTTTTAATTATTATTTATTTATTTTTATTATTTATTATATTTTTATTATTATTATATTTTTTATTATTCTTTCTTTATTTTTTATTATTATTTTTTAATACCACAGGAAATCCTTTTTTTTTTTCTTCTTTCTCTCCTCTGGAGTGGGGCCCCCCAGAGGAATCTGGCCCATCTTTTGCCAACATCAGGTGGGTCAGAGTCTCGAATTGAGACAGGCCCACCTTCCTGTGGTGTGGACGAGTACCCAGAATCATCTGTCCAGGTGACTGTTGATTTTGGGTAGCCAAGCAGTCAGACACAACAACAGAACACACACAATACACACAAACATACACTACTTATTTCTGGCCCTTCTACAGTGGTACTGTTCTTCACAGAGATATGAGGCGGAGATGAACTGACATTCTAGGTGCTGCCCATTACAAAAGCACATGTCCACATGTTTGAGTAGACTAATTTTTGTTTGTCCTGGTCTGGGAGAGATCCTTGCAGATTACACTATATGTCATCTATAAGTTGGTGGATATGTGCTTTTGTAATCCCTATCCAAATTAAACACAATTATTGAGGGTCCCTTCTTTTTGGGGTACTCTGCAGACAAGCCAAGAGTGGGGATTTTTGGATTCATCTTGACGTTGTCAGCTTCTTCATCTTGGGTTTCTCTTACACCTACATCACGCGTCTTGTGAATGGCTTTAATCCCTGTTTTAAAGTCTTCTTGCATGATTTTATTTTCACTTGATTGTTGAGCATTTTCATTCAGCAGGCAAAGGACAACGCGTGGCTGTTTGATTGTTTCTTCCTAGGCTGTTCTTTGCTGGTTATTGTACTCTGGTTATCCTTGGTGCATCAGTGTATGAATGGGTGCGCTGTGGCATTTAATTTTCCCATATCTCCCTGAAGGGTGGTGGTAATGCGGTTACTCGATTCTGTCATCACCTGCTCCAGATCCAACCGCAGGGCCTGAACTTTCACCATTATAAAGCCCTTGGGCAGAATGTTTGGTCCAGAATAGGTGCTGGTTCAGGAGGCTGTGTAGCTTGGGACATCATATCATTGCTTTTGGTTTGTGGATTGCCACTGTAGTGGCACTTCATTTACATGGACTGTCATGTCATGTGTCGATAATAGAATTAAATTTTATGTTTTCACTCCTAATTCCCTTTGAAGATGACAAAATATTTGCTTCAGTGTCATTTCCTGTCTCAATTTTAACTGAAGAAATTTTATTTTCCTCAGCCAAATCCATATCACCTGAACATTTCTCTTAACTTTACTTAAATCCTTATCTGAATCATTCTCAGGAGTATTGATCTTAACTTTTTTACTACTGCTTCTTTTTTAAAACAGACCTATTGAAAGATGAACACAGCAATCCAACTGAGCTTTCTTCCCCACCATAGCATTTCCTCCTTTGATGGCATGTTTTGATGTGATATTCAGATGATCTACATGCTGTCAAAAGTGCAGTGCCCTCATCATCCCTATCATTCTCATTATCCAATTCTACCCAGATGACAGCATTGCCTGAGAGAACCTCCTCCCATTCCATCATTTTCTCACCTGCAACTCCGGAGACAGAAACCTCAGAAGATTCTCTGCTTGCACCCTTTGACAATTTTCCTTGTGATATATTTTGATCCTGAAATTGCAGCTTACAAGAATTCCAATTCTTCCTCAATTTGTGTGAAATTTGCTGACTTAGTGGCCTCACTACTGGCATTAGACCCCACCCCTTTTTTTTTTTTTTTCAAAATTCATAAAATCTACATCTTCCAGTCCCACACTACAATTTTCATCATGTGAGACCACCCCTCTGTGAATCTGACTACATTTGACAATTTTTTTTTTATTATATAACAATGGCTGTACAGGCCTTTACTAATTAAAACTCAGTCTTTAAAAATCTATATCTTTTCTGATAACATGATATTTTGTCCCAAAGTTAGATACAACTAATCAATGTGACAAACCCCTCCAACTAATTAAAGTCCCCTGCATCCATAACTTGTAGAATTTAAAAAGCAGCTCTTCAAACTTTCATACCGGCACTATGATATTTAGGCATAGGCAGCTGGAACTGACAGAACAAAAAATGCTCTAACTGCCAAAACAGACTTATCGTAAATTTAGCATAAATATTACCTTTCCTTGATTATAAATAGTCAAACCTAATAAACCTTATCACATTATACTTGAGTTCCACAAAAGAATTTAAAATAAACACCTTAAAATCATATTTATAAACTATTTAGCAAGAAATCATCTTCAGCTGCTCACATCTGGTGAATATGGGCTTGGCACACCCAGGGTCCTGAGCTGGACATCATCATTCTTCTCTTTCTTAGTGATTCCCTTTTACTCCTGACCTCTTTCTCTCTCAGGGTAACTCGGAAATTTTTTTTTGGCTGGTGCAGCATAAGCCTCAGGCTTCCTTGCACTATATGGCTAGTAATAATAACATGAAAAATTCCTTGTCCCCATCCTTTGCTCTCTTAGCCAATGCTTTCTCATACACAGCCTTGGCCTCCCTGACCTTATTTGTGGTACAATTGCAGATTAACTTGTACCAGTTATAGGCTTCATTCAGTACTTTTCATCATTCTGTAACTATCTCATGCTATCTTTTCCTGCTCTATTTGACCAGCCAGCTCAGCAATCATCCATTTTATATCCTCCTCCTGCAATATTTTCTTAAAGGTACATGTGTTCATGGCTTCTGTGATTTTAAAACACAAATGATCTGAAAAATTCTTAAGAACATTCTCAGTGAGAGATTCATTGATTTCAGTTAATTCCTGCATACTAAGAAATTGTTTTCTCATTAAATTGCTTTCAAATATTTCCAGTTTTTCAATGAAAGCTTTTAATATGCATTTGCACTCTATCACAACAGTTAATTTCCCTTGAAGTTGAAGTGATATTTCATTAAGTTTGCAAAAAATCCAAGCCATATGTTGTATCAAAAAGGTTTACAAATCTTGTTAGACAGTTTCCTTTAGAAAGTCAACTGTCTTCTGTATGTAAAAGCCTCACATACTGTTCTGGGGCGCCTCCATAGCCAGGTGGGCAGCGGCAGCAGCAGCAGTGCATAGCACACGCTTCTTGATTAGACTGGGGTTCGAGCCTGTGACCACCAAATACAGAGGATGTGGCAAGGTCAGGGAATGGCCACCGCATATCTCCGGAGCAATATGGCCTTAGTTGCTAATGCTCCTAAAAACCAAATAACAACAACAACAAACTGTTCTTCATTATCAACACAAAATTTTCTGAAAAGGTGATCACATTTGCTATGTGACTTTAAATTTATTGGTTTTAATAACTATACTAAGGGATTGATAAAGAATTGGACTAATATTTTTTGCAATCAGATGATGTTGGTGCACAAGGCAGTGTATTGCAAGAACCTCTGAACATACTTCCTTTACGTTAGCTATAAAACTTTTGTCCTCCGGCCATGGAGGTAGCACCATCAGTAGCCAGAACACCAAATTTTCCAATGGTACTTGTTTTTCATTAAACCATGTTTTTAAAGCAGCAAAAATGGATGCTCCAGTACAGTCAGTTTCTATAGATTTTACAAACAACATCTCTTCTTGGAATTTACAATCATCATCGAAATAACGAACGTATGCCATTAGAAGGGTCTTATTGTCAGCAACTGTGGATTCATCAATCTGAATAGAAAATTTTCTCATTTTTAGTTTGTCAATTAATTGCTCTTCAATGTTAATTGACATCTCATTGATTCGTCTTCGAATTGAATCATTGCTCAATGGCAATGCTTTTAAAATACTGGAAGGATTTTGATGCATCACTGTTGAAATTAGTCTCTAATGTGGGTCGTATAACAGTCTCCCTAACTGTATGAGCACTACCAGTTTTTGCAATGATTTCTGCAATCTTATAAGACACAATCATTCCATCATCATTTGTTTGTGTTCTTCTTAAATAAGGAAGTAACAGCGTTACATTGCTCAAAATTCTGTTTTAAAATTTTAAAATATTCAATATATTTACCAACTTTACCAGGATGTTTCCTTTTTAAATGATCTAAAAGTCTTGAAGGTTTCGTAGCCTCATTTGAAAAATAACTATTACACATATGACACATAGGCTGTCTTGAGTCAAATGGGCTTTCAATAAAACCATAAGCTAGATATTCATCCAGATACTGTCAACACTTTTTCTTTTCAGCATTTGACACGAATGATGATGGGTTGAATAATTACAAAGAATTAAATAATAAAATATAAACTATTTTTATTTAATTCTCATAGCCCATGTCACCCACAAAAGCACTATGGATCAAAAATAAACCAATTTCCACAAGGAAACAATAAATCAATACTAATTGCCACTTAGAAAGTAGAAACAATAGACAAACATTCCCTTATCCCATCCATGCCTCATATATTGACCAATGAAACAAAAGAATATATAAATAAACCACGCCGCCACCAAGGTCACAGCTGTTAGAAAGTCAGAAAGGCCAAGAATTGTGGAGTCATTACCTCTGAAAGCACTTAGGCATTTAATGCCCATGAAAGGCAAAAATGGTTGAATTAAATCATGCCCACTATCTTCCTTTTAACAAAATTTCTCACTCACTCCTAATATATACCTATATGTTAAAAATCAGTTCCTGCAGTTTGGCATATATGTCAAAATTGGGTCTTAGTATAAGCATTAGCAAAGGGCACATGATGCAAGAAAGGAAGCTTATATAGCATCAGCCAAAAAAAAAAAAAAAAACTCCTCCAAATGTTTGTTCAGTTCTGCCTTGAATCTAGGCTACCTAGGGCAGTTCAGAAGCTACTGGAATCAATATCCCCCCGCATAATGGATAGCAAATTTCTGATGGTCAAAGGGGTCTGTGGAGTGTTTCTTTGAGAAATTTTGAATGAAATTATTGTCAAAAATGAATATTGTTTAAAAAACTTGTGTGAAAAAAATTAAAAAAAAAACAAAAAAAAAAAAACATGTATACTAACATTAAATCCTCCTGGTTTCTACAGAAACTAGGAGGACTGAAAGTCAAAATATGACACTTTAACAAGCTCCATTTTTAGGAGAATCAGTGGCAATGATATGTCTCAGTCCCAGTGTAAGTTAAATAAAATAAAATTAAATTAAATGACAATATCACAGTCTATTTTTTATTTCTATTTTGCAATCAGCTTTATACATCAATGTATTTGCAGTGTTATTTTTAATACAAACTCACTAAAAGGCCATGTCTTACTGAAATCAACAGTAAACAAATAATTCCTTTATAAGAATCAACACATTACAAATTATGTCAGTAACTGACCGTCTTATTTAGAATTGGTAAAAGACTATTTATAATAAAATAATTAAAAATTATTAGTAAAATATTTATACAAGTGTTGTTTAAATTACTTTAAACAATTTGGCAATTTTATTATATGCATAATAAAACAGGGCAAATTTTTGTAATTTACAAAAAAAAAAAAATTGTTTAACCTTTTTATGAAGAAATCACTTAAACAGAAATTAGAATTTAATTTTCATACACCAGGCATACATATATCCAAAAATAAGCTGCTTACTTTTCTTCATACAAAGATGTTTTTCTTCAACCAAAAATTCTATATCGTGTAAGCTACCAAATTGAAACAAAATGAGCTATTTATATATTCAGAGATAAAATAAAGTTTGAAAATCTGTAGAATACAACTGGAAAATAAAACTGGAAAATCTGTAGAATAAGATTTGTTCACTGCATAAAGAAAAAAATTTGTTCTCTGCATAGAGAAAGAAAAAAAAAAAAAGTAGTAACTAAAGGCTATACAAAATACTCTAGAAAATTCATGAAAAAAGTTATTTCTGATCTAAAAATATTACAATATCTAGTGTCTATGCTCTAATTTTTTCTTAAAACAAAAAAATTACATTTCTTGATTAAAAAAAATCCTATTCTATAATGCAATGGTTATTCGAATAAAATTACAAATACTGAAACAAAACTGGAGTGACTAAGTACCAGTATATGACTTAGAAAATACTTTTGTCAGGTACTGAATTAAAGAGAAATGTGTACGAAGAACTGGAAATAAATTTTTTTGTATTAGTAAAGACTTCACTATTAATAAGATTTTAACCAAGAATTATAGATTTTTAGATCACTTAATGACATTCAAATAAAACTTTATGTCTCTCATAATTCTGTTTACAGACCAGACCTACTTCTGCATTTAAATTATTTTGCAATCCAAACAATAACAGGTTATACTTACCTGTATAACCTGTATAGTCTGTATCTTATCTTCATAGAAGATATTTACATAATAAAAATAAATGTGCTTCTCAAAATCTTTTGCTATATTCAGTGTCACACAATCTTCTCCAGTACAAGTTCGGTAGAAAACAAATTTCTTATAGAAAATAATCTCATCACATGTAAAAGTGAATACTATATAAACTTGAGTGAAAATACATCACTTTTCATCTATTGATATATCTGTTGTAAAATTTTAGTATTACCACAGTAAGCATAGAAATCAGTCTGGCAAATTTTCACATGCTACATATAATACAATGGGTCTTTGGTGTAGCACCCCAAACAGCATCAAATTGAATTTCTACAATCCAATATGCAAATATCAGATTTTTGGTATTTGTAGATTTGCTATTAAAGAAATACAAAATAGAAAGAAAGAAAGAAAGAAAAAAAAAAAAAAAACTTAAGTGATCTAAACATAAGAGAAATTTCTTGCATAAAAAAATAGTTACTTAAACTTCATATTCTTAAAACAAATGTTAACAAAACTTCCATGAATCCATCAATACTTCAAAACATTCTTCTGTGACAACTATAGCATCAACTTGTAAGAGTTTTAAGTCAAAAAATTTACCATTATCACTTTGTTTGAAGTTATAGTTTCCATTATTAATTAACCTAACCAAAAAAAAAAAAAAAAAAAAAAAAAGGTAATAATTTAATGTAATAAAGAAAACTAAGTAAATTAAGTAAAATCTCAATTTTCTAGACTAATGGGGTGGAGGTGGGGAGGAATGGATTGCATTAGAGTAGGGAAGATCAAGGGAAAAGCATACATTACAGTTTATGCAAAAATAAGTATAGTGTATATTATTTAAAAATTACAAGCAGTAAAGTTCTGACTGTTTAGATTATTATTATTATTAGCCATAAGGTGCAAGGAAGCCTGAGGCTTATGCTGCACCAGCCAAAAAAAAAAAAAAAAAAAACATCCCATGTTACCCTGAGAGAGAGAGAGAGAGAGAGAGAGAGAGAGAGAGAGAGAGAGAGAGAGAGAGTCAGAAGTAGAAGGGAATCACCAAGAAAGCAAGAAAGAAGAATGATGATATCCAGCAAGTCCCTCTGCTTTAATTGTAACTCCTCTGTTGCACACTGCTGCATATACACCATTTCATCTAACTTGATATCAGTGGCAAACTTCAAATTTCCCTTAGATATCACACTATAAGAAGGATTAGCGCCTAATTTTGAAGTAAATTTTTAAAATTTTTCTTTGATTTTCTTCATATCAGACACTGAAAATTAATTTTTGTCACCATTCAACAATCTTAGTGAATATCCTGCCTCTAATTAGTATATAATTTTTAACTTTTCACTAATACTTAATTGCCGTGATTTCTTTTTACTCTGATTAGATAGCATATATTATGCAAATCATTACCACAGTCACCAAGTTTCATTGCTTGACCTCCAATAAAACCCAGCAGTAGTAACTTGCAGAAAAATATTTAATTCCTGAAAGCCATGATTTGAAATCAGCTGTTGTGCCTTCTTAATTTTGCTTGTCTTTTTTTTTTCTTTTTGTTTGTTCACCTTATGTAAACTGAGGAGGCCTGAAAGGGTAGGCAATATCACTTACATTACTCCACTTGCATCAATCCAAGTTCAGTTCATTGCTTCATTTCAAACACACATATATTTTTTTAATCATAATGGAAAATTTTCTACAAGAAAGCAATATCATGGATATGGGTAATATAGTCACAAAACAGAGCAGAATTTTTGGAATTTGTGGCCACAAAAATGTAGATCAGTTAATCCTAGTGTAGCTGCATTCTGGGAAGGAACCACCACAGTAACCCATTTTTTTGAAAAAAAAAAAAAAAAAAAAAAAGCCAGAAGGTTATTTTGATGTAATGCATCATGACAGTAAAACTGATGCATTAACAGGAGAGAAAAAAAAAAAAAAAAAAAACACCTAAAAATCACATTTTACAAATCTACAAAAGAAAAAGGATTGACACAATTGGATGAAACGTGTGTTGTTACACACACCATTAACCAGAATACTACATACTGGTGCATAGTAATTACTTAATGAACTTAGTTGGCAGTGATTCATAAATGAGATGTCTTAGTAACAATACACATGCAGATGGTAAAGTGTGAAGACTATTCATAAGAAAAATAAAAATTATCATTAACAGATAAGAGCACAATGTATCACTGTTATTTTGTGTTTGAGTCATGCAGAATTTTGACATAGTGAGTCACAAGAACATGGAGGGAGAAAAGAGATGAATAGTGTCATATTACTATATCGTTTTTATAATATTTGATCTGTATTCTGGGAAGGAGCCACCACAGTAACCCCAAAAAAAAAACTAATAATAATTTGATTTTTTATTGAAAGACATTAATTTCAAGGTTTTTTTTTTTTGTAAATATTAGCTTAGTTTTTCGTGTTAGAGTAATGCTGAAGTTTCATACAATGAATGCCTTCACAAATATAAATTCAGCAGAGATTAATAGTTTCATGTTTCTGTTTTATCTAGCCAATGTTTTTATAAAAATTTAAGCATAATTAAATTTTTATTTTTATTTCATTAAAACTAATGATTATTTTTAGTGGTTAAACATTTACAAAATTTTGAATTATTAAAATTAAAAAATAAATAAAATTAATAAATATTGCACTTTTTTGGTAAATGGTCAAACATTTGCATAATTCCAAAACACAATTCAAAAAACCATATAGTTTTTTTAAATAGTAAAGTTAAAATCTGGGATATCAGGGTAGGTGATACTACTCATGTAACAAATAAGGGCAGTACTACTGCTAAGCTAAAGATTAAACTGGATAATAATTTACAAATGCAGAACCAGGTCTATCAAATAAATCAGTTCACAACAATTTCTCTGGCGTTTTACCCCATTTAAAAAAAAAAAAAAAATATATATATATATATATATATATATCATCATTGTACATGAAGGGCATAGCCTCATTCTGTACACAGCACCAAGCAAACTAAGTTTGCTACTTAATGTAGCAATTTCATATTGTGGAGGCACTCTGCCATGAATTGCTTGGTATAAAATGCCCCAGTTTTAAACCATTTTGGGACCTCATCAATGGACAGGTAAGCATAGACACATACAGAATGAGGCCATGTTCTTTATGTAGAATAACTTTACATAGCTTTCACAGCATAAGGCTTTAGCCATAATTCCATTTTATTTACTGCATCATCTTGCATATTGTGGATATTTCCTGTCACTGGATTATTCAGGTATTCACTGCATCCTGGGTCTGGGTAGAGGCACACACTTTAAATAAAACAGCAATATATTTATCTAGTGGAGTGTTTTATTTTATTTTATTTTATTTAGAACAGTGCAACAGCAAGGGAACTTACAGCAGATGCCTCAAAAACATGAAATTGATGCACTAAAGTAGCAACTTAGTTTGCTCAATACTACATACAGAACGAGGCTATGCCCTTAATGAAATGATGTTATATAGCTCTCATAGCATAAGGCTTTAGCTATAAACCCATTTGACTTGAAATATAATAATAATAATAATAATAATAATAATACAGTTTTGAGGTAGCTGCTGGAGTTCATTGTTGTCATGAGCCATGACAGAATACATTCATGTTTTCAACCTTTTCCATGCAGTATTTAGGATTCTAAGTGCTTTCTCAGTTATTGTGTTCAATTTCAATTTACTAGGTTGTGATCCCCTGGCCCACTGGCCATGATAGGTATACAGCAACATAAGCCTATAAATATATCTTGGTTGTAGTTAATCTCTCTCTTTCATATCGGAAATGAAAGTGGTAGTATTTGATCTAAAAGAATTCATTAAGTTATAAAAAATTTCTTTTCCCATTGGCATAAATGCATATGATTTAATAAAAGTTATGTGATATAAATCATCCAGAAAACCATCCCTTCCCCATTTCTTGAGGAGCTGTCCAGAAAGTCAGATATCCAGTCAAATGAGATCTGTAAAATAGAGGATTATCTGTATTTCAGTTTAACAAGTCTTAATTCTTTTATAGGATTTCTAGGTATCACTGACTGCAACATAAGTAGGAAATGTACAGCAAATAATCTGATTATTGTTATTATTGTTGCTTTTAAAATCATATATTATTAAGTGCAGTCTATTTGGATGAATATAAGAAAAGATATGCTGTCGAGCAGATATTTCTAAAAAAATAATAATAATAAATAAAAGCATGAATAAAGGATCAATTTCTATTAACCTTACTGCTGGATTTAGAGAACTCCAAAATATATTATACTGCACAGCAGATTTTCTGAATAAAGTTATTTAAAAAAGTATACAACTCAGTCTCCATAACAACTGTCCTGTTTTTCCCTGTTGATATTTTTCTGGAAATAACTGAATTTAAATAAATTTTTCTAGATAATAGATAATCTTCTAGAAAATATAAAAGTTATTACAAAAAAAAGTACATTTTGTGTACTATTTTGTAAATTTAAAAAAAATTAAGAAATATAAAACTCTGCACAAAACTATAGTGCATTTCACATGACATGCTTATTTAGATTACCATATTTTTAAACAGAGGGTCCAGGTAGCTATCATAAACAGATATGTAAGAGTTACTTTTTAACAGTTCACCGGGATTTAACATCAATTGCAATGAACTAATAAATTACCTGGAAGAAAAATAAACACTGTGAAAAGTTAATCTTTTTAATATCCACACATCCAGAGATTTCATTAAGGTAAAATGCATAACCATATTCAACAATAACAAAAACTTGTGAAATCCGCTAAACAAAGCAAGGTGCAAAATTTCAGGAGACTATCCTACTTCCTCCCACACACACACACCCCAAGCAGCCAGATATAAAAAGAAAGTAAAGGATAAATTTATTTACACACACATGAATGTGACGGTTTATGGAAAAGTGGCCCCCCGCATTTCTCCCCCGGAACATTTTGCCCCCAGTAGATAATGAGTAGACCCCTAAATTTAACTCTAAAGTCCAGCTACAGGACCAAAATAAATAATCGGTCCATATTTATTAAACAGTTTAGACCTTCAAAAATCTAATTTTATGCCAATTCACATAATGGTTTCCTTGCTGACAGAGGTATGATGTTTGAAGACAGAAGTCTTGAGCGCTCATTGTTGAGACCACATGGTCTGAACACTACGGTTCTGACAGTGGGGAAGATGTCCCACCTGTTTTGCAAAATTGATATCGCCTTCCTCAAGAATTATAAGCGAGTTGGACTAGGAGAGTTGGAAAAGAAGCTTCCTATATCTAAAATAAAGGTAATCCCTGTTGATTTATAATATAATAGAGTATAGGAATTATCGAGCACTTAATAGCTCTCAATTATCAAATCTATTAAACAGTTTTTAATGTATGATTCTCACGACGAACTGCTTCCGGGTCACATGCTTATTTTTTCCACTAGTAACAATCTTCAGTTAGTGGCATGTAGCCAGGAGTGGTTTTCTGATGGAACAAGAAGTATGCTGCAATTTCTGCTAGAATCAAACGAATAGTCCAAGATTTTCAAAATCGTAATGTGATTGATTACCTTAGAGGCATTGCATACAACTTCGAGTTTTAAACAATAATAATGTGCATTTATTCTATGATTGATTACCTTTGATTTGATTACCTTTACCTTTGATTGATTACCTTTACCTTTGATTGATTCATTCTATTAAAACAAAATAAATTAGAATTAATAAAAAAGTAGGTGTATTATTTACATTTCTATAGCCTATTCATTATCTACTGGGGGCGAAATGTGGGAGACGAAATGTGGGTGGGGCGAAATGCGGGGGACAACTTTTACGGATCCCGAATGTGACATCATAAGGAACATATCACTGGTTTGGCTACTAATAGAAAACCACAGACAGTGATCACAGTGTTCAACTACTGGTGAAAGTGATGAACTATTCTCAGTGTTTTCTGTAGGTGTAAATGAGCCAGCAATCCGAAAGAAAGTGAAGCCAGTAATTATGTCAAGAAACGATTTTATTGATAATATTATTTTTAAAAAGTTAGGATACACCTCAATTAAAATGAATGCTCTGTTTACTATTGAATGCTTTGGAAGAAAAACCTGTTCAGAGTCACTTGATTCTTCACCCCACACAACTTTCTAGACCATCGATAAATAGGAAACAATATTCACTTTAAAAATAAATAACATAATATTTCCAGAAATGCCATTTGTTAATATCAGTTCAGGCAACATAATCTGCTTCTTCTTCTTCTTCCAACTCATTACACCATATTCATCAACATGAATAAAATGCTGGAAACAGTTCCACCGAGCAAACACATGCGGTGATCAGAATATTGGACTGTGGATCTATTTCCAGCACTTTACACAGGTTGATGGATACAATGTAGTGAGCTGGAAGAAGAGGAAGCAAATTATGTTGCAAGAGCTGACATTAATAAATGCCATTGGTAATAACAAATATCATCAACTCCACATCATGTCATACATCAACAGTACCACTTTCGAGGCTGTCTGCGAAAAGCCAACTACATACATTTAATAATGTTTCATCTTGTGACATCCAGCTCATGGATAACATATTTTTCTAGATACTCTGCTTTTGTTTCAGTAATCATAATTCTAAAATATAATTACAGTTTTGTATGGGGAATTACATGAATGTATGGTGTTCTTCATGTGTTTCCACTATCACATTTCTTCATAAATAAATTTATCTTTTACTTTCTTTTTGTATCTGACCAGAAACTGGAGAGGAATAACACACGAAATATTGTCCCTATGGTTAAAAGATTGCTGTAAATTTTAACAATGTAACTTAGTGTAACCTGGAAAGGTGTAAAGTATTAAAAATTTTCATACTCATTAAAGTGTCTTATTTTCTTTCAATTTGAACTTATGTTATGCCACTCATGATGGAATTTAAATTAACAGTTATTCCTAAGTACAATTATGTTAAGGTACGTATTTATCAATTTTAACATATCAAGTATAACAAAGTACGCATTTTTCACTTCAGTGAATATGTATAAGAAATTGCTCAAATTTACAGTATGCTAGACTAGAAAAATATTATGTAAATGTCTTTAATTAAATGACATTTACTAGGAAAATCTCAATTTCATGTGACTAATTAGAAAAATAAAGCCTGTAACTGCCTTACTGATTCTTTCATATTTTTTTAAGGGAATTATATCGGACATTGTATAAATGTACATTTTTAATTTTTTTTTTTAAATACAAAGTATATAAGTTTTAAACCAAAAAATACTGCTCAAATGACAATTTTATCAACTGTTAGATAAAGAATTATTAAATCTGTTTTGTTAATAGGATTTAATTTACTTTCCAATTTAAAGGAAGGAAGAGAATATAACCTCTTTGGCTACTACATAAATATCAACAGATCTCCAAATTTAAAAACACGTATTACTTACACAAATGAAACACAAAATTTAACAATCTCATCCTATTTTACATAAATAACTTTGTGCTTTGCATGTGCTTTTAATTAACTATGTCACCTTTAATTGTGTAGTACTTAGTCCCGTCTTGCAGTTGTGCTCTTAAATTCAATACACAAAAATAGTTTACAGATATATACACAGACAGATAAATATATGTATATACTTGCTGGCACAAGATGAAATTTTATTTGAAGTGATTATCACAGAGCATCAATTGCCACAAGAGAAAATAGATAAAAACATCCATTTTATTTCTTACTTTTAACCTTTTATTACAAGTAACATTATTTGAATAAAATAAATTCCATAAGATTGCACATTTAAATGTAAAAATTTTTCCTGCATGTCATAACTAGTTACCTGCAGAACTTTTACCTTATTTCAAATGCAGATCATTCTAATATCACAGAATGCATGAGCAAATATAAAAATCAACTAATCTAAAATCTAATTTCCTTTACTGATAACTTATTTTTTCCACACAACAGCACAAAGGCAAAGGTGCAGCACCAGTTTTATAAAACAATTATTGGATGGATTATTTACTCCTTTGGATGGAGCAGTCGGGAACAAGGCAGGCTAACTTTTCTGATACACGAGGGAAAAGAGCACCAGTCAATAATCATAACAGGATAAATATAAGCTGTTCTTCTCATACAGGAAGTACCTGAAAACCAGAAATCTGTATTTACTAAATCATCAAATAAATGAGCAAGTGTGTGCATGCGCACGCACGCACGCACACACGCACACACACACACACACACACACACACACACACACACACACACACACACACACACACACACACACAGGTTTATGCCGACAATTGCTTTGCCACAGCAGCCAGTCATTATGGAAACACCCTGGAACACTAATCCCAGTTAATAATATCCAAAGACAAAAAACTGTTGATTCAGTAATTAAAGTTTTTATCAATTAATTAGCTTTTGATTTTAACATTCACTATATCTTCAAACAGGCCTATGGGGCTGGGAAATTCCATACTGCAATAATTAAAGACAAACACCAGCCAAGGAATTAAAAATTTTTACTATAAAAATAAAATATAATGAAATACTGTAATAAACTATCGGAAGACTAAAATATTACAATAAATTACGATAAAATAAACTACGATAAAACGTTAAAAATACCGAAGCAATAAAATTATCTAAAATAAACTGGATTAAAAGCGATAAAACCTGAAACTTTCGGAGACTGCTGTCTCCTTCTTCAACAGTATACTATTACTGATAGAGCAACAGAAAACAGCGATAGTTAACCTGAAGAATTACTTCGAGAACACCACTCCACCAGGCCATAAGGAAGACAGATAAGTGGTATACCCCACTCAACCTAAGCGAGGAACCCCAACCCACCCAGACGGCACAAGAAACAAAGTTAAAAAGATGGGCAAAGAAGACACTACAATGACCTCCATCAAGATCATTTCGACACCAAGACCGAAGGATTCATGCTGGCCATCCAAGACCAGGTAATCAACACCATAAACTATAGAAAATACATCACAAAGGAGTCCGGAATGTCAGATGAAACGATCCAACACATCACAGGGGGATGTAAGGTGATTACCCAGACTGAGTACACTCATAGATATGACCAGGTAACCAGGATAATACATCAGAAGCTAGCGAGGGAATACCAGTTGACCAAAGAAAGTGTATTACACTACAAGTTCGAACCCCACGTAGTACTAGAGACCTGAACCCACAAGCTGTACTGGGACCACGCCATAATAATAGATAAGACCATACCGCACAACAGACTGGACATAACCCTTGTGGACAAGATGGAAAAGGCTACCTACCTGATTGACATAGCGGTGCCCAACACTAGCAATGTCCAGAAAACCCATGAGAAAAAAATTAGGAAGTACACGAACCTGAGACATGAAGTCAAGGAGATGTGGCATATGCAAGAAGTATCGACCATCCAAATCATCATGTCAACCACCGGTATGGTGCCAAAGACTCCACATAGCAGCCTAGCAGCAATAGGTCTCCCAGAGAACACCTACAAGGAACTACAGAAAGTCGCAATCCTGAACACCTGTAGGATAGTCAGAGATTTCCTCGACCAACAGTAACACCAGACATTACAATAACCCTGTGTACTTGGTAGCAGTACCCATCACGGAGTGGAATCCCCCAATCATGGAGAAATAATATAAGAGCAATAATAATAATAATAATAATAATAATAATGTTAATAATTGAATAACAAACTTTTTAAACTGAGTAAGTTTTCTGGGAAGGTGCCAAGTATCTGGAAAAAGGAAGATAAAAATTTCAGGATAGGTTCCCATTCAAGGGTACTGACATGCCACATTGTGATACTGTTATTTAGTAAATAAATTTCGAAAAACTGGTTCAGTGGCAGATGTGGCAAGAAGTAGTAGACCTATTACTTAAATGGAGGACATGCTGTTTGAAATTTCTGATAAGATGCAGCAAAGCCCTTTGAAGTCAATGTGAAATTGGTACAACAGAGTACAGTCTCAGTTTTTACAGCCCCTAAAGCTGTAAGAAAACAATTTAAATTCTTTCTGTAGAAAATTACAACTACAACTAGTTAAAGAAGGTGGTAGAATGGAAGTTGAATGTCACAAGGGCTGTCAGAGCCATACTGCCCCTTTTAGTATATATATTGTATCTATTATATAATTAATGGATTATATTTAAAAATACATCATTAGTTTAATTTTCTTTAGGTAAAAAAAAAAAACAAAAAAAAACCAATTCTGGTAAGTTGGCATCCTCTCCTAAGAGGTGAGACAAGTGATGGACATATGATGAGGAAAGTGAATTTTTTTTTTTAACTGATGCTATAAGCTTGCTTTCTTACATAATATGACACTGCTAATACTAATACCAAAAGATAGGTTTAAGTCTGCTAACAGTTGTTTTATTTTCATGCCTATTAAGTTAGTTTACTGGTATGGCAGTTTTCATAGAATGTGCATTATTAGGGAAAGAAATGTATCTAACAGTTTGTGCATTCAGACACAGATCTGATTATTTTATATGCCTAGCATAATGTAAGTTGTCTTTTGATAAAAAGAAATGGGTCATGCGCTTCAGCATATAGATTATGAATTAGAAATGTGCAGTAACAAATAATAATAATTTTTATTCCATTTTAGGGGATTATTTTTGCATCCGATTTTACAAATTTGCATCCTTCAAAAGTGCTAGCTGAAAAGGAGGCAAAATAGCTTCAGAAATTTATAATTTTCTAAATGCTTTTAAAATATGTACAATTTTAATTCTGTATGCATTCACCTTTTGTATATCTATTTATGAAATTCATCACATTCAACTCAGTTCAGAACAGTGCCATACAATAAAGAGTTAATCCAATTAGCACAAACTCATCTCATTTTCTTTAATTGTACAGGAAATTTCACATTTTTTCTCATTCAGACTGACATCTAATTTGCACTTCTTAAAGGAGTTTCCTGAGTGTCTATTAATAGAATTCATAGCTGCCAACCTGAAACTAAAAAAAAAAAAAAAAGAAAAATAAAAGAAAAATAAAAGATTTTCCCTAAGAAAAGCAGGAGATTTTCTGCAAGTAGCAGCAGGATGTTTTTAAGGTCCACACTGCACAATAATTTAAATTTCACTGAGTGCACACATTTTACATTAAAATACAGATATAGGACTGTTAAGCAATACAATTTGCATTGAAACATTAGCTTACCTCAATTTTTTCTTGTAGTGGATTTTTCTTCAGACTGTCTGTTAGACAATCATTGATTACGACTGCTTCAAGAAAGAAACCGTTTCAGACTTCACACATAATCCGAAATGCTGATTCAAAGTTTGTTTTAACAATGAAAACTATGGTTCAGATTTTGGTTATCCAAAGCTTCATTAGAAAGGAAAAATCTGAACTCAGCATGTTTTTTTTTTCACCTAGGTGAATTGTCTGTTAGACAAATTTATTCTCCATTTAACTCATAACAGTGCTAAGGGAAGAAGATTCTCTTTCATTTAGCACTGTTATGAGTTATTAATAAAATTTCAAGAATGATGGGATAACTATGTTTCATGTTTCCTTGTGCACTTGTCAATTCCGTGAACAAGAATATGGATTTCTTCTTTCATAATGTCTGGTAGGTTCTCACACTGTATCTGACAGAAATGATACTGCAAAATATCTGTTTCTGAGTACTAGATTTTTTTTTTTTTTTTTTTTTTGCAAAATTAATTCACTCCGGTTTGGTTAAAAAAAAAAAAAAACTCATTCTTCAACTGAAACTACTAGATGATGAACCAGCTCTCCAAATATGATTATAACTAAATTCAAGTTAATGCTTATGAAAATTCAATTGGATAACTTGCTATTTTTGAATTCTGTTTAGAGTTAGCAGACTTTTGGAGCTGCCATATCACATTCATAATTTTACTAAATATATTCATAAAGTCATATAGCTACGAGCATATTGAAAAGTATTTGCAGTTGTAACACGTTATTGGATCATACCAACACCGTATCACCTCAATGGCAGTAGAAATACACTAAAAAAAAATTTTTTTAAACCATATGTATAAAACAGCTTACAATAAATTTGCTACGTCAACCTGTTTTGATGCTCATCATAATTATATGAGCTGCATCTTTCTCTCACTGTAGTTGTTTCACATGGAAGGTGTCCTTTCCTAATTTGTCAACAAGGGAGGGTGGTGTTACAGCTCATAGTTCTAGACTATCAGCAATCAAGTTAGAGTAATTAAAGGGGGGGGGATTTGAGAAGTTTCTAAACTGAGAGAGGGTATCATCCCTGGGCTGTAACATATCTATCAGTATTAACCCAAGACTTTTGTTGTGCAAGGCACAAAAAATAATTTGTAACAGTGAAAATTTTTCTCTCATTTTGCTTTCTTCTCTCACAGTCTTATACACATCAATTAGGTCTCCTCTGAGGTGTCTAGTTACCAAGCTCAGTAGTCCATATTCAAATTCTTTCCTCATATGGACACCCCACTGCCAATCTCACCAGGGGTATTGCCTGTCTTTGGACCCTTTCAAGAAATTCTATATCTTCTTTTAGGTGCAATCTTACAAATGCCTTATACAGTGAAATTATAATTTCCCTATCCACATAAGCAAAAGGTTGACATAACATGAACAGAACACCAAGGGCCTTCCTTGATGCCTGTCTACACTGTTCCGTGCCTAATCATATTGTTACTCCCAAATTCCTGTCTTTCTCCTCTACTGTTTTTAGTTCAACCCCACCAAATGTATAAGTTATTTTGGGGTATATATTTCCCAAGTATAAGACTTCACAGTTTGCTGCATTAAAACACAGCTGCCACTTTTCTGACCTTCCCTGAAATCTATCTAAGTCATCCTGAAGAAGTTCTGCTTTATGCTGATCATTAACTACTCTACTGATTTTAACATTAACTGCAAATTTTAATATGCCTTGTCCCTGTTCAATGTTCTTTAACCCTGGTAGCACCCCTAGTTGTAACCAAAATGGTAGTACATGACCAGACAGGTCTAAATATTCTTTTTAATTTCTTGAAAAGTTCATGGGTTTTCTAAATCCACCTTGAAGAATACCAATATTTCATCTTTTCTTAATAGACTAGAATACTTATTTTTTTTTATTTTTTAATAAAAAAAATTAAATATTTAAAAAATGTGTTTTTAACACCTTTTATATTCAAAAATACAAAAATAATATTAATTCTACAGAAAATTAAAAAATAACAGTATAGGCATAAAATGTAATGATGAAATTGTTAGTCTCTTCCACATTTTACAGTTTAAAAACTGTTAAATGCAAAATTTCAAACATGTGCACGAGCATATATTTCTGCTAGAGTGCATAAATATATTTAAATTATAAAATATATACAGTGAAACTTCTCCTAACGGACACCTCTCGTTAACGGATATTTTCAAATTCCCCAACTCACCTCCATTGGTTTTAACGTGTTTGCAGCTTCTGTCTAGCGGACATTCTCTGTAACGGACGCGGGCAGGCAATCTGCACTGTTTCGTTTAGATTAGCACTTAATTTGATCTCCCCATAACGGACAGCGGGCGAGCTCACGGCCCTTTTTCTAGAACGTTTCTTCCGCGTATTGCCTCAATCGTGTGTTTATTTTCTATTTCCGATTCTCTGAATTTTATCAAGGTTTACGTCGCGGTTCTAAACCCTTTTTCAAGAATTTTAAGGCACATGTAAAACTTCAAATGAATTCGGTGTGTGCAGGGGGGGGGGGTATGGTCGGCCTTTCGTCTTTTCAGTTTCAGTTTTGTTCAGTGTCGTGTGAAGTGCACAATGTCTTCTCGTAAACATTTAACTTTAAAAGATAAAGTCGAACTCATTAATGCTTATGATCGGCAAAAAAATAGTGTTCGCAATCTCGCTGTAAAATTCAAAATCGGGAAGAAGCAGGTAAGCGACATCCTAAAGGAAAAAAATGAACTGCTCAACCAATTTTGGCAACACGTAAATGATCAGGTTCAAAATCATTCCCGAAAACTGTTGGACTTCAAATTTGTCGCGCACATGCTAAAAAAATTCCCATTAATGGGCCTATTATTAGGGAAAAGGCTTTGGAGGTTGTGAAATCTATGGGAGTAAATGAGTTCAAAGCTTCTGTGGGATGGCTAGACAAGTTCAAAACTCGGCATAAAATTTCTTGGAAAACCGTAAGTGAGGTGGATCTGTTGATACTGGGGTTGTAACAGAGTGGACTGTCAAATTGGAAGATTTATGTCGTGATTTTGAAGCTAAGGATATGTACAACTGTGAAGAAACAGGGTTGTTTTTTTAAAGCTCTTCCTGAAAACACAATGAGTCTAAAAAACGAAAAGTGCCAGGGCGGAAAAATTTCTAAGGAACGCTTGACTGTACTATTGTGTACAAATATGCTGGGAGACTTTGAACAACCTCTTGTTATAGGAAACCCACAAAATCCTCGTTGTTTCAAGGGCATAAAGTTGAATCTTCTTGATGTTGACTGGAAGTCTAATCAAAAAGCGTGGATGACACGAGATATCATGAGCGAATGGATAAGTCACTTTAATGAAAACATGATTCGTCAAAACAGAAAAATTATTCTTTTCATGGATAATGCTGGATCTCACCCGCACATTGAATTGTCCAACATTCAAATAATTTTTCTGCCACCAAACATATCTGCAGAGTGTCAGCCCTTGGATCAAGGGATAATAAAAAATTTTAAACTTCACTACAGAAAACGTTTTTTAAGACATCTCATTGCAAACATGAACGATGTAACATGTGCCAGTGACCTTGCAAAGAAAATCAGCATCCTAGATGCGATTCAATGGATTTTCTCTTCAGTAAACGCAATTAGAAAACAAACTGTCGTGAACTGTTTTGTAAAGTCTGGCTTCTCAATCACAAAAATTGAAGTTGTGAACAGCAATGTGGAGCACAAAGAAGAACAAGAACTTCAACATCTATTGATAATGTACGATATTTCCGCTACAAGTGACCCTGGCTACAAAGATATAGACTCAAACCTCCCTACAGAAGATGGTGCTCTAGATATCATCGACATTATCATCGATATTTTTCAAGAAGTTCCTCGTGAGGATGAAGAAATGGAAGGAGGTCATTCTGTCGAAGAACATATTAACGACAAACCACCGATGAAAATAGAAGAAGCGCTCATACAAATCAATCGTTTAAAAATGTTTTTCGCCACTGAAGTATCTTACTGAAGGACTTTCGATGGTTTCTTCACTCCAAACAAGTGTTGAAAACAAAATTATCAGCCGGAAGAAGGTGCAGAAGAAAATAAGTGATTACTCTATGTATTTTTCTTAAGATAAAGTCATAATATGCATAGCACAATCGTATGTATATTATTTACAAAAATATTGTGCAAAATCTGTATATAATTTAATTTAATTTTACATTAAACGTTTAACGATTTTTCTTTATCTCTTGCGTATGTAATTGTATGTTATTTACAAAAATATTGTTCAAAATCTGTATATATTTTAATTTAATTTTACATTAAACGTTTAACGATTTTTCTTTCTTTCTTTTTTTTTTTTTTTCTCCCTCAGACTTCTTGTTAGCGGACACTTCTCTCTAACGGACACATTTTCATTCCCCATGGCTGTCCATTAAAGGGAAGTTTCACTGTATATATTTTTCTATTAATTTAAATTAATTTATTTTAATTATTATTAATTTTTCAAATAATTAATATATATATATATATATATTAGATACTATTATTTACTTCCATTTCCAAATTTTTTAAAATATTTATTTCAAATTTGGTGTGTTTTGCAGCCACCTAAGGGTTTTTCTTGCAATTCCAACATGCTCCAGTTTATTACAGTAACCTTTCATGTGGGATTGAATCAAATGGTTTTCTGAAATCCAAGTAAACAATGTTGATATTATTTCCTACATCCAGCTGATGAGTGACTCTCTCTTTCTCTCTGTCAAAATAATTAAGCAGGTTGGTTACTCATGATTTTCCCTTAATGCTGTTTCCTTCAGAATTCCATTTCTACCTAAATGATCCTTTCATTTTCCAATGCAATGGAAAATGTGTCAGAAATGAAAAACCTGCAGAATAAAGTTTACTTTTTTTTTTCTTTTTTCAATGGCAGGACTGTATCCATTAACAAAACCAATAAGAAGAAATGCACTATTTTTTTTGAAAATTCTGGTTTTTAAAATGGTGTTACTATTTTTTTTATAAAAAGAAACTCTATAGTGCCATCTATATTATGACAGTAGGATGGCAGAGTCCAAACAGAGTGAAAAACTTCTCCACTGAAACCCAGAGAGTTGGCAGCTATGAGGATTTAAAACTTTGTACAGGATGCGGATATTCTGTTGGCACAAATAATCTGTAAGAACTACATAATCTTATCCCCCTTCCCTTCCACAAAACATTAGTCATTTCAAATTTTCATTTCTTAGTGTTTTTCAGATATCAATAAATGAGACAAAGGTGTTTTTATCAAGTTGTGGGAATTTTGATCAGTTTTTTTTTTTTTTTTTTTTTTAAATGTTAGACACAGGTCATAACCACATTCCACATATCATAGTCTTTTATTTCATGTTAATTTATCTAATCCCCCCCCTCCACCATAATAGTTCTGTCTAATGTGTTACTTATGTTCCAAAATTGGATGAACATTTCATAAATTCCCTTGGACTATTGGTACCCCAGTTATTTATAACTGTCCTTTAAAAATTTAATTAAAATATTACAAGATAAAAATAATAACTTAACTATGTATATTTTAAAATTATTGTACTAGGTGGTCCCAGCTAGCTTTTCTGGCATCCCTGTCACTATTCACTCACATCTGGTGAGTATGGGCTTGGCACACGCAGGGTCCTGAGCTGGATATCATCATTCTTCTCTTTCTTGGTGATTCCCTTCTACTTCTGATTCTCTCTCTCTCTCTCTCTCTCTCTTTCTCAGGGTAATTCAGGAAAATGTTTTGGCCGATGCAGCATAAGCCTCAGGCTTCCTTGCATCATATGCTAATAATAATAATAACTATGCGAGGAGTTCCCACCCCAACCAGGAGGTACAAACGAAGCTAGAAAGATGGACAGAGAAGACATTCGATGGCAGACACTACAATGATCTCCAACAAGATCACATAGATAAAACTGCTTCCAATGCATGGCTCACGAGTGGGATGCTCTTCCCTGAGACTGAAGGATTCATGCTTGCCATCTAAGACCAGGTAATCAACACCAAAAACTATAGAAAATACATTGCCAAGGAGCCAGGAGTGTCCAATGACACGTCAACGATGCCACCTGGTCTCAGAAACGATCCAACACATCACCGCGGGGTGCAAGGTGATCACCCAGACTGAGTACACTCGTAGACACGACCAGGTAGCCAGAATAATACATCAGAAGCTAGCAAGGAAATACCAGCTGTTCGGAGAAAGTGTACCATACTACAAGTACGAACCCCAGGCAGTACTAGAAACTCGAACCCACAAGCTGTACTGGGACCGTGCCATAATAACGGATAGGACAATCCCACACAACAGACCGGACATAACCCTTGTGGACAAGAAGGAAAAGGCTACCTATCTGATTGACATAGCGGTACCCAACACTGGCAACCTGCAGAAAACCCATGGGGAAAAAATCAGGAAGTACATGAATGGACAGGAGATCAAAGATATGTGGCATATGCAACAAGTAACAACCATCCCATGTCAACCACAGGTATGGTGCCAAAGACCCTATATAATAGCCTAGCAACAATAAGTCTTCCAGCAAATACCTACAAGGAACTCTAGAAAGTCGCAATCCTGAACACCTGTAGAAAAGTCAGAGAGTTCCTCGACCAACAGTAACACCAGACATAACAATGACCACCCTGTGTACTTGGTAGCAATACCCGTCACAAGTTGGAACCCCCAATCAGGGAGAAATAATATAAGAGCAATAATAATAATACTTACAGATAACTGCAGAATTACAGAACTAATTTCCACTCCATTACAAGATACTGAAGTTCTGCACTTCATGTACCTGCTCCATTATAAGGCACCGAAGCTCTGCAGTTCATGTAATGTGAATTTGGAGTTCCTGCCACGAAAAGTAGCTAGTGAGAAATTGCAATCAGTGCATGCAATCTCAATGTGATGTCGAGCCTGGGGAAAAAGTCTTTTTAATAAATGAAATATAATTCAGAAAGCCGAATTCCATACTGTGGAAATATTCTTAGAGTAAATTGCAATCAGAAGATGAAAACAGATCTGTTGCAAGTGTATCTTCATATTTGTTGAAATATGCTTAGTTGACATTTCCAATGGCCTCTTCGAGTACACTGACTTAAAAGACCAATTAGTTATGAGATTCACACCCTGAAGCACCTATCCTCTTTGAGTACTCTATGTACCCACTCCATTATAAGGCAACGGAGCCTTGCAGTTCATGTAATGCAAATTTGGAGTCTTTAAAAACCACTCAGTGATGAAATGTGGGCTAACTAGGGATGAACTGGCCTATTCATACTAGTCTTCTTTAATCATTAGTGATTGTCTACCAGCTTCCAAAGCTTGTGTCTGCAGTACCAAGAACTGTATCACACAGCTGAACTTTTTATTTATTTATTAATAAATCCCTGCCAAAAACTGGCATCCCCACTATATCAGACAATACCGTACTCAGAGACATATATATGTGAATCCACTTATACAATATACATAAATACATATATTTAAAACACAGATCTAGTTAGTCCAGTCCAAATAATTGGAAGGTGGAATGCAATGTGCTATCATCAGCAAAACCATGGATAGGATTTTAAATCAATGGAAGAAGGTCATTAATATACAAGAAAAGAGTGGAAGAAAGAACTGAACCTTGGGCAACACCAGGATTAGTGGAGAAATTAGAAGACAGAGAGCCTTCTACCATTGCCTAAAGTGAGGGGTCAGAGAGAAAACTGGATAACCAATTACTAAAAACAGTTGGCAAAACATAAGATGGAAGCTTGTTTAGAAGACCTTTATGCCAAACACAATCGAAAGCCTTTGAGATGTCAAGAGCAACTACTTGTGTTTCACCAAACCTTTCCATTGAATTAGTCCATAAATGGGTAACATAAGCCAGAAAAATGTTGTAACTACCTTCACAACAAGTTACCATGTATTGCACTACCCTCGAATAAGTGAAGCGTTACTTGTTCGAGGTAGTGCAATACATGGTAACTCGTTTTGAAGTTAGTCACAAAATTAATTATTAATATTAAATTAAAATATTATTTTAATTTAATATTAATAATTTAACATAAATTTTCTTTAATTAATATTAATTTATAGCAACAATTAATTAAATTTATTTAATATATTTAACAGGAAGTGTGAAATACACTTCTATATAATATGCTGTTACCCTTATTATAACTCTTAACCTCACTGTGGCAAAATAGAAATAAAAATAATAATTTCATATTTCTTACTGTTTCTTACCCTTTCTATTTTTTACTCCTGCACTTTTAGTCTGCTTTTCAGAGTCTCTTTTAAGTACAGGCCTCGGGACCTGCTCTGCCCTAGTTCTGCCACTAGCTCATGGAGTTCATGAAGGCCACACAAACAGTTCTGGTGGACTCACAGGCTGCACTTTTGCAGCTCTCCATATAGTTTGTGCAATCCATACGCACTTTTGAGTTTGACACCTCTGCATCATAGCTATGTACAAAAATCATGCACTTATACTACCTGTATGATAGTTATATATTTTCTGCAGCATGAAGTTTTTTAGCACCAGACTTATACAGAGTCAAAAGAAAGAAATTAAGTGGTAAATAACACACAATATTTTTATCAAGCTTAAAATAAGCAAATAAGTCAAAAAAAAAAAAAAAAAAAAAGTAAGCAAAAACTTACTCCTTCTTTGGGAAGAACAGGAAAACTTTCTGCTGATAAATGAGCATAATAGCGCACATCTCTGTCAAGATCACTCTGAAGAGAACACATAACTCTGACTAACAACTGATAATGTAAATTCTGAATCTTCGGAAAATATTCTGTAAAGAGAGGAAAAAGGCAAACCATCCAGTTAATTTCAATATAATTAAACTAAATTACAGATCTGATGAAAGTTGGGGGGGGGGGAAGAAGAGGAAGAGCAATGCATTTATTTTATTGATACATTAACACATTTATGCAACAGGTTTGGCAGACCGGCAGATTAAATTTATTGCCTTTAGCAGAAAAAGAAGCCTCAATTATGAGGCTTCTTACACTGATCCATGGAACAGCGGAATGATGACTGATGATGATTAACATATTTGCAGTGGATTCCAGATAATTATATATGTAATGCAATGGATATGGAAATTTCTTAAGAATCTGCAGATGTCTGGTAGGAGGCTACAAAATTTGGTACTCATTTATAGCATTTACAAGTAAAAGTTGAGTTAGTTTCTTAATAAGTTTGAGCCCCATTTTAGTGGTGGAGATGCCAGAAGTTATCAAATTCTAATAGTAAGGCACCTGGAATGGATGGGATCTATCCAATTATATTAAGAAAGGCAGCAAAAGAGATAAGCAAACCTTTAGTCATAATTATAAGATCATTCTTGCATTCAGGGAAACTAATTTTTGATTGGAGATGTGCAAATGTTTCCCCAGTTCACAAAAGAGGATCAAAGGTGAAGTGAGTAATTACAGACCTGTAAAGCTTGACTTCTGTTCCAGGGGGAACAAATAATGGAGTGACATTAAAGAAGTAATGCAGTTATATGGCGATCATAGCATGAATTTTTTTAAAGAACTGATGCAAACATATTGGTTGGTTGGTTCATTCGTTATTTGATTTTTTAAAGTACATCAGCAGCTTCATCATCAAAATGCCCATTCTTGGTAATAAGTCACAATGTAAAAAATGTAACACAATTAAAATAGGTTATTAAAATATAATTATATAAATTAATTGATTGTGAAAATATGAAAAACTTCACATATATTATCTCTGTCAAATGAAATCTGTTTGAGTATATAAGGCTGTCAGATAAGCTAAAAGCAATAAAATGTAAACACTGCATCAATAAAACAAGGACACTCAATTAAACTGTGTAAAACCAGAATCCTATTGCAATACTTGCACATGGGAGGGTCATCTGCCCTCAGCAGAAAACAATGGATTGGATGATTATGTCCTATGCAGAAATAAGCAAGACCAACTTCCTCTATTTCAACCCTGCACTGGTTGAACTTCCACTGCTTAATTACAGGCTTTATATGCTTTGTTTGAAGCCTGTCCATGCCAAGAATTCTGCCATTGGGAATATAGTTTGGTGCACATTGTTTGCCTACAGTCTATATAGCAGGCTTGACAGATGGTGATTATCCAGGGGAGTGGCTGGTCCATATCAGCCAATTCATTTCCTCTGATCCCAGTATGACCTGGGATCCAGCAGAAGGGAATGTCAAATTCAAAAAGAACTAGATGAGGATCAAACTTCACTGTTAATAAAGCCTGTAACATGCTTGATGAATCAATGTATATCATATATCTTTGGTAATAGCTATCTTTAATGTGATAAAGGACAGGTTCTACTGCATGCAATGGTGCTGTATATATGCCACTTTCTTGTAGAATCTGGATGGATACTGTGGGATTAACTGAACTGCTATTCTATGGAAGAATAGCAGTTGATCCCACATATGATTCTGACTTCAAACCATCTGTTTAGATGGGCAGGATGTCAGAATATTTTGCTTCATGTGCTGCAACGAGTTGCTGGAAAACAGACTGTGGTGTAGCAGCCTACCCCAGGTCTTAGGGGAGAATTTGCAGGTTGGGGGTGTCAGCATGCCAGAGAGGAAGGAATTTCGTGGGTGATTCAGCAACACAGTCTAATAGCACGTTTAGCTCACTTAAAACTGCAGCCATTATCAATCTACTGCAGGATGCAAGCCTCCTCAACAATTTGTGTTGAGGGAAATGCACCATAATCTGCCACGCTGGTCCAGTGCAGGTTGGTAGATTGACCACATTTAGCAGTCAGGGGTTGAACCCCAGTCTACTCAGTGTGTGTGCGTGTGTGTGTGTGTGTGTGTGTGTGTGTGTGTGTGTGTGTGTGTGTGTGTGTGTGTGTGTGTGTGTGTGTGTGTGTGTGTGTGTGTGTGTGCGTGCGCTAATATTTTTTTTTTTTTTTTTTTTTTATGAAAGCCCCAAACACGAAAGGTATCAAAATCTATAGTACTTAGTACCGTGCATGGGTTGAAGGAGAAGTATGGGTGGGGGAGGGGGATGCCGGAAACTTTGCTCTAGAGACTAAACATGGGTTTCACCACTTCAAGCCTCCAATAAGCAAAGCGGTGGTATTTCACCGGTTGATGAAAGTCATCTACCACCTGTGCTATATATACTCCTGCTCATGACCACTCAGCTACAGAGGCCTTTTAGCACACTTAACAGCCATTGAACCTGAATATCAAAGGGTCAGTTAGCAGTCTGATGAATGTTGTACAGATTTTCCTAGTGGCTCAAAAACTGATATCCACATAGGGTGATCAGGCAGGGATTTCAATTTAAAAACATACTGTGCAACTGCTCATGGTGTGTGTGTGAGAGAGAGAGAGAGAGAGAGAGAGAGAGAGAGAGAGAGAGAGAGAGAGAGAGAGAGAGAGAGAGAGAGAGAGAGAGAGAGAGTTTGTTGGTGGGGGGCATGGTTTGTTTTCTTTAATGTAAAAGGCTTTGACCAGGAAAGGTACAAAATGCACCAGTGGAAATGAGAATGGACTGATCTGTAGATCTAGCCTCTAAAGCAAGCAGAAGAATAAATTTAGGAACCACCGTCAAGAGACAAGGAAATGGTAGATGCATAGTAGGGTAAATTGATCAGCACTCCATGAAATTGAAGAAAGGGTACAAAAAATGTTAAGCCATTTGCATAATGGCCCTTTTTCCCTTTGCTGAGAGATATGTTGGAGAAAAACTCAGCCCCAAGTCTTCTGCCACCACTGGGATGATGTTTTGCCCAAGTCTTAATTCTGGATCAGAATGAAAATTCCATTTACAAAGGAGATGTACATAGTCTTCCTTGATGAAAATCTGAACTCAACAGCCAATATCCAAGGTGCAATATCCATGGTTCTTTTTCAATTTCATACTGCATGCATGAAAAAAATATAGTAAAATCATTAATATAGAGGGAATATATATATGAGCTGGCAGTCACAATATTTTGCTTGTTGATGGAATTTTTTTACAACTGGTTCGTGATAGCGTTCATTTGATTGCAAAAAGTGTGACACTGAGAATAGATCTTTGTGGAATTTCCTCCTCTTGGCAAAAGACTCAAGAGAATGTAGATCCAACACAAACTTGAAATAAGTAATTATACAGGAAGTGTTTTATAAAAATGGAAAGATTACCCCCAAAACAAAAGTTATGGAGATCTTGTAATATTACAAACTGCCAGGCTGTGTTGCATGCTTTTGCAATATAAAAAAAAAAAACTTTACGCAAGATGGTAGGATTTAATAAAAGCATCAGCCAAAATGTGTCCTGGAAAGGAGGCCATCTGTTTCTATATACCAGGTGTGTCCAACTTAATTTGCGATGTGATCTACTTTTTTTCTTCAAAATGTGCCACGATCTACCATCTCAAGAAGTTCATTGCATATGGTTAAAAAGGTTAATCAACACATATGAAAAATGTTGTTTATAAATTTTTAATTAAATACAATTCAGAATTCTTATTTTAAATTCATACGTATTTAAATTTTTAATTTATGTGAAGTTTGTGTCTTAATGTCATCTGCCAAGCTTTCAAAATCAGGGATATATTGTGATAAGGCCAACCGTAAAGAATCTTCTGTATGCAAGTCCGTAAGAGTAGCGCGATTGTTTTTTTTATTTTTTTTTTTTTTTTGTTTCAAATACGAAAATGTCGATTCACATAGATATGTGGAACCGAAACAGAAATTCAAAAAGTCACTGCATTTTTTTACATTAGTTTTCTCGGCAAACATATTTCCAAAAGTCTTTTTCTGATGACCTGACTTTTAGGAAGATATCATTTTGCAATGTCATCATTTCATTTTCAAGTAATATTTTCTCCGTATGAAAAATCTCAGCGATATTTTCTGCAATTTATTTCATATCTTAGTCAACCTTAAATGAACAAGAAATATATTGAACAATGTCTTCAATTGTTTGAAAATCACTGAATCTGGTTTCAAAATCATCCACAACTTTCTCAATTTCAGAAACATATTTCTCACTATTAAATTCAAAAACAGGATATTTTTGCAAATGGTCTTGCATATTTGCAAAATGATTGAAATTTTTTTCTTTGAGATCCTTCGCCAATGCCAAAAATTGACATTTATATGCAGAAATACTAGTAATCATGTCACCCACATTTTTATTTTTTCCTTGTAATTCCAAATTTAGATCACTTAATTTACTGGCAAAATGTGCCAAAAAAGCCAAATCACACAACCACACCGTAGCTTGCAGCTGCTGATAATCATCTCCCCTTTTATCAACAAATTTTTAAATTTTATTCAGCAAATTTCAAAATCTGTAGAAACTTACTCCAACTCAGCCATGTCACATCTGTGTGTAATATCAGATCTGGTTCATTTTCATCGAGGTGCATTTTGAACAGTCTCCTTTGAAGAGATTATCCTCTGGTGGAATTCACGATTTCGAAAGCTATGTCCATAATACTTTTAGTATTTAATCTTTATCTGGTTAACACTTGTTGGTGGATGATAGAGTGGTAACTCAAAAAAGCTGGGAATTCATCATCCTTTTGGCACAATGCGATGAATCCATGAAGATGCCCTGTCATTGCTTTAGCTCCATGTTGTTATTGTTATGAGCTTAAATACTGGTAATTTAATTTTTTCAATAAAACTTTTTGAATGCGTTAAATATATCAAGACCTCTGGTTCTTTCTTTTAACGAAACAATACCCAGCAGTTCTTCTCTAGTGGCAGAATCATTGAAAACTATACAAATAACAACAAGCAATTGAGCTATATCACTGAAGTCTGTTGTAAAGAAAAGGACACACAATTAGCAATATGAGCACGCAATTGTTCGCTCACATTTTTACTAATTTTTTTGATGTGTCGCATCACAGTATTTCAGATAATTGCAGACCTTGAATGGCATTTTTAATTCCATTTTTGTTCTTAAAATTTTCAAAAAGAGAATCTTATTTCTAAAAATGCGTCTTTGATGAATTGACCATCAGAAAATGGTTTGCACTTTTCTTTGCAAGAAATTACTCACTTTAAATGATGCTACAATTACTGCTATAGATTACACAAATTGGGTGTCACGAAAAAATTTTGTTGTGCGAATAATCTGGATTTAAGTTCTTTTAATTTATTTTTTCTAAGGTCACTATTAGGCGAAAAATCCGATTGGTATTTACCATGGAGTGCTTTGAAGTGCCTTTCTAAATTTCCTTTTTTGGGTATAGCCACGGAAGCATTGCAAATCAAACAGTTTTTCTTTTATCATTACAAAAAGTATTTTAGTTCCCACTCTATGAAAATGATTCGTTTTACTCTTTTTCGTAATATTCATTTTAAATCAAAGGGTATTAAATTAATGTATAAGAACTGTCCAGTTATTAATATTAAGTAAGCCGAATAAGAATTCAACACATACGCTATACTCTCCTCAACATAACTGCATGAATTTCACTAAACAAGCCCAGGGGCTGTGCGGCGACAAAAGTAGTCACGTGGTTCAACAGATTTGTAAGACGCATATTCAGTGGGGCGCATAATAATAATAATAACATTTAGATTTTGACTGATCTATTTTTTATATATATTTAAAATTTGTCGTCATCGACCAAAATTAAAGCCACAATCAACTTGTTGGCCACCACTGTGCTATATACCATACAAGGCAAATTTTACTTGTAATTACTTGGAGTTCAGAAATTCCTTTTCAAGAACAATTATATTACATAAAATTAAAAGCGTACAAGTTAGTACAAACTATACTGTAATAAAATTAAAAGATGATTCTCAGATTGTTGTTGATGGGGTTTTCAGCGCAATGGATACTTAGGAGAGATTACACCTATGAAAGTGGTACATACTGCCTATTTTGGTTGCTGCGGAAGCAGTCAGAAGGGATTATATAATCCTATTTTTTTTTAGGAAGGAGAAAAATTCTATGAAATTTGAGTTTTCACTTGTTTGTTATTTGGTTTTTAGGAGCATTAGCAACTAAGGCCATATTGTTCTGGGGATATGCGGTGGTCATTCCCTGACCTTTCCACATCCTCCGTATTTGGTGGACACGGGCTCGAACCCCAGTCTAATCAAGAAGTGTGTGCTATGCACTGCTGCTCCTGCCCACCTGGCTACAGAGGTGATGAGTTTTCACATATGATGTGACTAAGTAACAAAGGTACCTTTGAAGTTTATGAGAGAACTGAATGATATTAGACAGGCATTATTTATACAAAATTCATTCTAGAAGTATGTTTGACCATAAGTGGTGTGTGGCAGTGATTACATCAAGGAGAGTAATTTCCCTTCAAAAGGATTAAATGAGTATCGCCTATTCAGGTTTTGGCTAGAATTACTTATTTTTGTCTGTTTGTAATGAAGCTGGAAACCCATAATTCTGGTACAGGTTTAATTTGAAGGAATTTATTATGCATTTGTGCTTGCCACTGAAGTGTCCATCTTCATTTACATATATTTCTAATATTCGTTTTGTAATCTATGAATGGTACAAGGAAATTCTTTGGAGCTGTGCTGGATGGGTGTTTGGCAGCAACATCTGCAATTTCATTTCCTGGTATTCCAGTATGGCCTGGGATCCAGCAGAAAACAACCTTTTGCTAATACTCCCCGAGATGAATCAACTCTGTTCTGATGAGCTGTATTAACAGATGAGTAGGTGGGTAAGTGTTTTGTGTGGCTAATAAGGAGCTTTGAGAATCTGTGTACATTATGCTCTTTTGGATCGAAATTTGGATTTAAGTTGAAATCCCCTATAATAAGACCATTAGATTTACTGACCCACTCTACTTCTCTGTACAGTTGTTCATTGTACTCATCAGAGTGATTAGGCCTATAACACACTCCCACTCTCAATTTTGCTTTCCCAGTGCTTAATGTCACACCAAACTGACTCAACATTGCACAGTCCACCCGTGTCAACTGGTTGCACTTCCTTAGAGTTTATGCCTTTCTTATATAACAGCATAACTTCTCCTCCCTTCCTACCCTGTCTATCCTTTCTGTACACATTATAGTCCACAAATTTCAATTCTGCATTCCTTATATCTGAGTTTGTTTGTTTTTTTCCCCCTTTATGAAAACCCCAAACACGAGAGGTATTAGAACCTATAGTACTTAGTACTGTGCATGGGTTGGAGGTGGAGAAGACAAAAGAAGATATTTGTTGACATTAGACTTGAACTTCTGTAGATTGTAATTTTCAGGAAATACGTATGAAGGAAGGTTGTTCCAGAAAACGGTGGTTAAATGAATAAACGAGGAAGATGAAAAAGTTGGTTCTGTGAGTTTGAAGTTGGACAGTAAATGGATTGACTGGTGGCGGCATGTGTTCGGACTGTTCTGAAAGAGAGAGAGTGGGAATTATAGAAGCCAATTCAGAAGAACAGTGCCCATGGAAGTATTTGTAGAAAAGGCATATAGCAGAAACAATACATCTATGAGACAGAGTGAAGAGACTCTGTTAAAGATGAGTCATTAATTAACCTAACTGCCCTCTTCTGAATGGAATCTAGAAGCTTGAGAGAGAGGTTTTGGGGGCATTGTCCCAGATGTGGGAACAATATTCCATGGTGGGGCGGAAAAGGTGTTTGTACAGAGTGAACAGCTGTTTGGAAGAAAAGTAATGTAGAGAGCGAAAAGAAAACCAAGTTTTTTAGATGCAAAGGAAGCAATATTTGCAATGTGCTTGTGCCAAGAGAGATTAGAAGACAGGGTAATCCCCAAAAGAGATGTATCATCTTGCCTAGAAATCGGAGTGTCACCAAAGATAAGCATAAGAGCAGAAGAATCGTTTTTGTGAGATATAAGACAGTAACTAGGTTGTCTCTGCCCCACTGGAGAAATGCCTGGAGATCGACATTTAAGGAATGTAGCGGATATTCAAGAAGATTAAGCTGATTGAGCAGGGCGAGGTTTCTCAAACTGGAAAGTGGAATGCAATGTGCTATCATCAGCAAAACTATGGATAGGATTTCCGGTCAATGGAAGAATGTCATTATTATACAAGAGGAAAAGAGTGGGGGAAAGAACTGAACCTTGGAGGACACCAGGATTAGTGGAGAAGTTACAAGACAGAGAGCCATCTACCATCACCCTCACTCAGTGAGCAGCCAGAGAGAAAACTGGATAACCAATTACAAAAAACAGTTGACAAACCATAAGATGGAAACTTCTACACGCATCTTCCAATTTTGAACCAATATGAACCAAAAGCTATTCACACACCTGTGTTAATACTGAAGAGAAGCGATTTATTCAGTAAAGATCCGTGGGGGGAAGGGGGTAAATCGCACTGCAGGTGAATGTGAGGTAACACTTCAGACTGAATCTCCTGTACAATTTCCAGAAAAAAATTGTGAGATGGAAAGCATGTTGTCATTCTTCAGTCCCATTTATGTATCTTTGTATAAAAATCCTGACACATCAAGATTTATTTGCTAAATCATATACACCTGACCATAGTGAACCATATTCTGTGTAAGTTAAGCCAGCCTTCTCCCTTCTGCACTCAGATTATATCTTAGTTTTTATGTATAACTGTGGAATTATCTTTTAAAATTGGCTGCTTAAGCATGACAGCAGAGAACAAAGTAGCATACAAATATGTGCTCAGCATTGCTAGTAGAATTAGGAACTAATGTCCTAATTCTACTATTATTAGTCTTGATTTGTCCATTAAATCGTTCAGTATGGAAGATGGATTTTTGGCTGCTGTAAAGGGATAAGTATTTTTTAAATTTTAACATATTCTTCGTTATTTAACATAGTAAATTGTGTTTTGCGGAGATATTAAATAGGTGTAGTAGCATTCATTAGCTTCTTATTTTGAATTTAACGAGCAATTTTTTGGAAGTTACGACTCCCGTTGTTGGCTGCTGTTGTTGTTATTTGGTTTTTAGGAGCATTAGCAACTAAGGCCATATTGCTCCGAGGATATGCGGTGGTCAATCCCTGACCTTTCCGCATTCTCCGTATTTGGTGGTCACGGGCTCGAACCCCGGTCTAATCAAGAAGCATGTGCTATGCACTGCCGCTCCTGCCTACCTGGCTATGGAGGCACCCCCAGTGTTGGTGCCAATATTTTTGAACTAGCCGCCATATTGTAGTCAATAAGAAATAGCTTAATATAAATATATCTCAAACTGATAGAGAAGGTATAAAGTAAAACTAGATAACATAATATGAAACACTGTATTAGAAATCTGTTAGCTTATTATAGTATTATCAATTAATCAAAAATATCATTAATCTCATTAAATTTCATTGTTAATTAAATTGTATTAATTAACCAGACTAGAGCTGCGAAGCAAAGATCACAGACTAGCGAGAGTCATGTGGCTCGGGGAGAAACGAAGGGGGCGATTCTCCAACGCATCACAGTCTCAAAAAATGTGCAAAATGTGAAATGTTTGCTGACCTTTCACAAAGGACATGATCTAGCCAAGGAGGATGCCTTTGTGTGTGCTTGGTGTCTGGAATGTCAAGAAATTAGGCGCAAACTCAGCGTTCTGATGAGTGTCTATGAGAACTTGAAGTGTAGGGTTAATGACCTCAAAGAAATTAATATGAGAGGTCCATCAGACTCTCGGCTGCCCAGCTCAATGACAGAGCTCATTCCTGAGCATCAAGGCAACACAGAAGCAATCTCCAAGGCAGAATGTGCTGGTCTCAAAGGAACTAGTTATTGTTGGTGATGCTATTGTCAGGGAGACAGAGAATAGGTGAAACAGGACCAAGGTATGGCTGCCAGGGGCAAAATTTGATGATGTTGTAGAGCAGATATCATCTTTTCAGAGCACAAAAGGTGATATTGTTGTACACAGTGGAACTAATGACATTAAGAGTAAGAGATCTGCAGATTTACTCAACAAGTACAGGTCAATGTTGAAAAAAAGTCACGAGTTAAAGTTGAATGTGAAATTGCTGCAATTTTGCCCACACACGATAGGAGGGAGTATATGATGAGAGCCTTTTGTTAGGCTAACTAAGAGTAGAAACAGGTGCATGTATACTTGCATGTACACCAATGCTAGGAGTATAATTAATAAATTAGATGAGCTTGAAGTGCTAGTCAAGACATAAGCTGGAATTTGGGGAGTACAATGTGTACAGAAAGGATAGACAGGACAGGATGGGAGGAGGGGTTATGCTGGTAGTAAAGAAACACAAAATCTAAGGAAGTGCATCCAATTGATGTGGGTGAACAATGCAATGTTGAGTCTGTTTGGTGTGACACAAACATTGGAAAAGGAAAAATGGGAGTAGGTGTGTGTTATAGGCCTAATGAATCTGATGACTATAATGAGCAATTGTGCAGAGAAATAGAGTGGGCCAGTAAATTAGAGTGTCTTATAATGGGGGATTTTAATTTCCTGGATATTGGACTGGAATTTGTGGGTTGGTCACTCACACACTAGCAAGGCTTTTGTGGATTTATTGGATGATTGCTTTCTACAGCAGCATGTTTGGGAGGCAACTAGAGGGAGTAATACTCTTGATCTGATTATCAGAAGTCATTCTTCATGCATCAAGAATCTGCAGATAAAGAAACCACTAGGTGGCAGTGATCACAGTGTGCTGAAGTGCGATTTACTCAAAGAGGTAACTACCATCAACGGTAAAGGGAAGGGCTTTTGCTTTCATAAAGGTGAATACGATGGTCTGAGACATTATTTAAATTCTATACGGTGGAACCAACTGATGATGTTACCAACAGCAAATTCAAAATGGCAAGCATTCAAAGAATTAATCTTAGAAACTACTAGGCTTCTCATACCAACAAAGAAATATTGTTTAAGATTTATGCCTAAATGGATGACAGATGAACTAATTAGACATGTGTCACAGAAGAAAAAAATGCATGGGATACATATAAATTAACATGTGACACAGAAGCCTATGATAGGTATAAGTTGGTCTGTAACCAAGTTACAGAGGAGGTTAGGCAGGTGAAGGCAGATTACGAGAAATCTTTGGCAAAGGATGCAAAGAAACAGCAAAGAGTTCTTTACTTATGTAAACTCTAGAAGGAAGGGGATGAATCAGATTGGTCCACTTGATATCGATGGTTCAACTGTTGATCATTCTGCTCAGGTAGCTAACAAACTAAATGAATATTTTGCATCGACATTCACACATGAGGAGTTATTCAGGGAGGGGAATGCCAAAAGTGTATTCATCTCTGGCAGTATGCTAGATAATCTTGTAATAACTGAGAGTAAAGTGGAGGAGAAATTGTTGAAGATAAACAAAAGAAAGACACCTGGATAGATTGCATCAACCTGGGGTTGATGCAATCTATCCAGTTATATTAAATGAGGCGGCAAAGGAAGTAAGCAAACCCTTAGCCATAATTATGAGAGCTTCCCTGGACTCAGGGAAGGTACCCATGGACTGGAGATGTGCAAATTTAACTCCAATCCACAAAGGAGGATGAAAGGGAAACACAGGTAATTACAGACATGTTAGTTTAACTTCTGTTCCAGGGAAATTAATGGAGGCACTGGTTAAAGAAGCATTGCAGGATCACCTAGACAAAACTTCAGTTATAGCTCAGACACAGCATGAGTTTGTTAAGGGAAAGTCTTGTCTGACTAATTTGATTGGATACTATGATATAGTCACAAAGGAACTGGATACAAAGAATAACTTTGATATCATATATTTGGATCTTAGAAAAGCCTTTGATACTGTTGCACATGGAAGACTGCTGCACAAATTTGAGCAGTGTGGCATTGGAGGCAAATTGCTGCTAAGGATAAAGGGATGGTTCAGTGAGAGAAGACAGAGAGTGGTAATCAATGGACACTGCTCAATGTGGTCTAACGTTATCAGTGGAGTCCCTCAGGGTTCAGTGTTGGGGTCCATTGTTGTTTTCTGTATTTATAAATGACACTGATGATGGAATATCAGGCTTTATGTCCAAGTTTGCAGATGATACAAAGGATGGCAGGGTTGTTAATGACAGTACGCTGCTGCAACAGGATCTAGAAAGGTTGAGCACATGGGCTGAGAGGTGGCAAATGAAGTTTAATGTTGACAAATGTAAAGTACTACATATGGGAAGCAGTATTTTTTTTTTTTTTTTTTTGATTTGGTAGTTGTTGGCGCATCGGCTTCTGCGGCCATATTGCACCTCCCAAGGTTTTTTCAGTACTTTGATCCAAGCCCGAGGCGGGAATCGAACCCGCGACCTTTGGGTTGCCGGGCAGGTACTTTACCCACTCGGCTAGCCCGGTCGGCCAGAGGGGAAGCAGTAATCCCAGAGTAACATATGAACTCTGTGGTACCACACTGATAGTGGTAGAGAATGAAAAGGACCTGGGGGTAATTGTGCAGGTAGATATGAAGTTTTCTGAGAAGTGCAGACAGTCTGCAAGAGTAGATCATGGTGTCTTGTTAATGATATACAGGAATTTTTCTAGCAGGGATAAGGAGGTGATTATTCCCTTCTATAAGCCAATGGTCAGGCCACACCTAGAGTACTGTATACAGGTCTGGAGGCCTCATTTCAAGAAGGATGTAGAGCTGCTGGAACGAGTACAGAGAAGGGCAACAAGATTAGTGAATGGAACAAAGGGGTGCTCTTACAAAGAAAGGCTTAAGTTTTGCAAATCACAGTGTCTGGAGACTAGGCACCTGCAAGGTGATCTGATTGAAGTGTATAAAGCCTTGAATGGTTTGAGCACGCTCAATGCGGATGGGATTCTTCCTCTTGCTCAAATAATTGCCTGAGAGGGCATAAATTCAAATTGAGGAAGGACGGTTGCAGGATGGATGTGCGGAAGTTTGCCTTTAGCCAGCAGGTGGTTGTTTGCTGGAACAAACTTCCATCTGTCGTAGAAGTTGATAATTTAAATAGATTCAAGGCAGAACTTGACAAACATTTGGAGCGAGTTGATGGGTGAGATAAGGGGTAGTTTTTTTTTTTTTTTTTGGCTGATGTTATATAAGCTTGCTTTCTTGCATCATGTGCCTTTGCTAATGCTAATGCCTTGTCAATAAATTCAGCCCTGGAGAGATTGTGAAAGGCTCAAGGGGTAGAATTTTTTTCAGCCTGATCTGTGCTTGTTAACAGGAGAGACTGCTTCTACAGGAATGGGATACACTTAAATAGAAAGGGTGCAAGAATATTTGCTAATGCTATTGAGGCAGTGTTAGATAGGGGGATACACAGACTAAAAGGTTAACATTGGCCGCAGGCAGAGGCAAAAGTGATTCTTCCACTGCTTCTATTCGAATGGGCAGCAGACTGGAAAACAAGGTAATGGATATTTCCAGGACTGCTGGGAGTCATAGTGTAACAAGTAAATACATGGGCTGTGTTAGGGTGGCTAGGAACAGGTGCATGTATACTTGAATGTACACCAATGCTATGAGTATAGTTAATAAATTTGATGAGCTTGAAGTGCTAGTCAAGATATCAAAGACAGATATTGTTGGGATATCAGAGATGTGGTGTCACACAGATATAAGCAGTGCAGAGTTGGAATTTGGGGAGTACAATGTGTATAGGAAGGATAGACAGGACAGGAAGGGAGAAGGGGTTATGCTGTTGGTTAAGAAACACAAAATCTAAGGAAGTGCATCCAATTGATGCTGGTGGACAATGCAGTGTTGAGTCTGTTTGGTGTGAAATAAGCACTGGGAAAGGAAAAATGAGTAGATGTGCTTGTTATACGTCTAATGAATCTGATGTGTATAATGAGCAATTGTGCAGAGAAATAGAGTGGGCCAGTAAATCAGAATGTCTTATAATGGGAGATTTTAATTTCCAGGATATTGGACTGGAATTTGTGGGTTGGTCACTCACACACTAGCAAGGCTTTTGTGGATTTATTGGATCATTGCTTTCTACAGCAGCATGTTTGGGAGGCAACTAGAGGGAGTAATACTCTTGATCTGATTATCAGAAGTCATTCTTCATGCATCAAGAATCTGCAGATAAAGAAACCACTGGGCGACAGTGATCACAATGTATTGATGTGGGAATTATTTAAAGATGTAACTACCATCAAGGCTTAAGGGAAGAGGTTTTGCTTTCGTAAAGGTGACTACAGAGGTCTCAGACAGTTTTTAAATTCTGTAGAGTGGGATCAACTGATGATGTTACCAACAGTGAATTCTAAATGGGAAGCCTTCAGGGACTTAATTTTGGAGGTTATTAGGCTTTTCATTCCAACTAAGAAAAACCTTGAGGTTTAGGCCTATATGGATGTCAGATGAATTAATGAGGCTAGTGGCAGAGAAGAAGAATGTATGGGATGCATATAAAGTATCAGGCAACTCAGAAGCCTATGGCAGGTATAAACTAGTCTGTAATCAAATCACAAAGGAGGTTAGGCAGGCGAAGGCAGATTATGAGAAATCTTTGGCAAAGGATGCAAAGAAAAACAGCAAGGAGTTCTTTACTTATGTAAACTCTAGAAAGAAAGTGATGAATCAGATTGGACCACTTAATATATATGGGTACTATTGATGATAAGGTTCAGGTAGCTGATAAACTGAATGAGTATTTTGCATCTACATTCACACATGAGGAGTTATTCAATGAGGGGAATGCAGAAGTTTATCAAATGCTAACAGGGAGCTAAGTGATTTTGTAATAACTGAGAGGAAAGTGGAGGAGAAATTGTTGAAGATAAACATAAGGAAGGCACCTGGGGTGGACGGGATCTATCCAGTTATATTAAAGGAGGCAGCAAAGGAAGTAAGCAAACCCTTAGCCATAATTATGAGAGCTTCCTTGGACTCAGGAGAGGTCCCCATATACTGGAGTTGTGCAAATGTATCACCAATTCACAAAGGAGATTCAAAAATTACACAAGTAACTACAGACCTGTTAGTTCAACTTGTGTTTCAGGGAAAATAATGGAATCACTGGTTAAAGAAGCATCTAGACAAGACTGCAGTAATAGTCAAGACACATCATAAGTTTGTCAAAGGGAGGTCTTGTCTGACCAATTTGATTTGTACTATGATGTGGTCACAAAGGAACTGAATGCCAAAAACAATTTTGATATCATATACTTGGAATTCAGGAAAGCTTTTGATACTGTTGCACATGGAAGACTGCTGTACAAATTGGAGAGGTATGGCATCAAGAGTAAGCTGCTACAATGGATAAAGGGATGGTTTAGTGGGAGACAACTGAGAGTGGTAATCAATGGACACTGCTCTTCATGGACAAATGTTATTAGTGGAGTTCCCCAGGATTCAGTGTTGGGCCCATTGTTGTTCTGCGTATGTATCAATGCTATTGATGAAGGTATATCAGGTTTAATGTCCAAGTTTGCATATGATACAAATATGGTTGGCAGGGTCGTTAACGAGAGTATGCTACTCCAACTGGATCTAGATAAGTTGGGAAAATGGGCTGAGAAGTGGCAAATGGAGTTTAACATTGACAAATGCAAAGTACTGCATATGGGTAGCAATAACTGAAGAGAAACATACTAACTGGGTGGTACTACACTCAGGGAAGTGGAAAGTGAAAAAGACCTGGGAGTAATTGTGCAGCCAAATAAGAAGTTCACTGAGCAGTGCAGGCGGACTGCCAGAGCAGGTCATGGAGTCTTGTCAACGATATATAGTAATTTTGCTAGCAGGGACAGGGAAGTGATAATCCCATTATAAAAGGCAATGGTCAGGCCACACCGAGTACTGTGCACAGGTCTGGAGGCCTCATTTAAGGAGGATGTAGAGTTACTAGAACAAGTACAAAGAAGAGCAACAAGATTGGTGAGGCGAACAAAGTAGTGCTCTTACCAACAAAGGCTTAAGTTCTGCAAATTTCAGCACCTGGAGAGTAGGCAAATGCGAAATGATCTGATTGAGGTGTATAAAGCCTTGAATGGGTTGAGCAAGCTGAAAGCTGATGGGATTCTTCATCTTGCTCAGACTAAGAACCTGAGTGGGCCCAGTTTCAAATTAAGGAAAGATAGTTGTAGAATAGATGTGCAGAAATTTGTCTTTAGCCGGCGGGTAGTTGATTGGTGGAACAGGCTTCCATCTTTTGCTGCGGAAGCTAATAGCCTAAATAAATTTAAGGCTGAGCTGGACAGGTGTTTGGAATGAATAGAGGGATGAAATGGGAGGGTTTTTTTTTTTTTTTTTTGGCTGATGCTGCATAAGCTTGCTTTCTTGCAACGTATGCCTCTACTAATGCTATTGTCACAAGAATTCAGAGTAACTTCAGGTAATGAAACCCCTGAATCTGCAACAAGAATTCAAGATGTTTTTGTTATAAATTGAGGTTTCTCCTTGTTCCATTGCAGCTATAATCATATAATAAATACATTAATCTTGTAATAAATATAAAAAAAACGTAACAGCAGTCAATACACTCTCAATGTAATTTGTACGTTACTTTTATTATTGGTTCTTTCTTTTGTAGTCTTTAAGCTGTGATTTACAAATTTAAGTTGCAACATCTCAAGAGGAATCCACTTAAAACAATAACTGCTATCAATAAAATCCTTGACAGATAATTTGATAATTTATTTCTTTAATTGTGTGTGTGCACGCACGCTTTTTTATATAAGCATGTGTTATGTCAACACAGCACCAAGGTTTTAAGCCATCACTCATGGTGATCGGTTAAACTTAGTGAAGTAAAGCAGATTATATAAAATTAATTGTCTAATTGGTTATAGTCTCTTAAATTGAACCAAGATAAACTTATCGTATTTTGTAAGCATTTACCGAATAATGTTTTTGAGATCATCAACTGAATTCGAATAATCACTGTGTGGGTGAATGTGTTAACTCTGATGTGTTAAATAATTGTAGTATACATTTTTTGTCAGTGTAATAAACAACTGTCTTTCACAGATAAAAAGGAATTGCCTGCATCACACAGTCTCAAAAAAACTTTCAAAATATGTCTTGATTAGTATGTTAGTTCTGTGACAGTACTAATTATATCTTAGTTCTGCCAAATGCTGCATATACTTTAAACTCATCTTAAAAAGTGTTGGCAGAACCAAGATGTGAATATACAAATTAAATAAGATGATTAAAATTAAAAATATACATTTTGAAGGTTATTATCAGTTAATCATACACTTCAAATTACTGTATACACTATACATCAAATTACTGTGTGTCATTTACTTGCTCTCAATTACAACTGTGTAAAAAAGGATGTGAGTTTTCAAAACTATTGTGCTCTCAACAGCTCCTCAGTTTCACTTATTGCACAGTACAAAATCATTGTTTTCACCATATCACAACACATGATATTAAGGTCCATTGATCTGTATGATTTTCAGAACAGTTATGGTAAGACACAATCTACTGATGATCCCAAAATGCGTAATCTTGCATTTTACACTATCTCAGAAGTCTCATCCCGGTATGAGCTTAATAAGTCTCAAACCCAATGTACTAGTGATTACTAAATCTGATGACCAACACTACTTAGACCCAAGTAAGTATATCATCCCTAAAGCAACCATCGGTTGTGCCTGAGTTGCATAACAAAATTTCTTTAATATCTGGGCTTCCAAGCTTCCCAAACAAACTTATAGATAACAACTACATCCAACAAATCTCTCTCTCTCTCTCTCTCTCTCTCTCTCTCTCTCAAAGGCACCTCCATAGCCAGGTGAGCAGGAGCAGCAGTGCATAGCACACGCTTCTTGATCAGACTGGGGTTCAAGCCCGTGACCACCAAATACGGAGGATGTGGAAAGGTCAGGTAATGACCACCGCATATCCCTGGAGTAATATGGCCTTAGTTGCTAATGCTCCTAAAAACCAAACAACAACACTCTCTCTCAACAGACAAGGTATTCATCATCTTGATTAAAAACACTCATCACAAAACAAAGTAGGAAGCTAAAGATCAAATGGGGTTAGATTTAAAATAAATCCCAGTGCCTATCTTGAAATAAAACTTGCACTACCAAAGAACTACAGAAAGGCAGGATACAGAGAGCACACATATAATTCAATATATATTTTTAACTGTTGTAACCACAAACTGTCAGTGCTAAATGATACTATGAACAGTTGTATTTTTTTAAGTGAAGCTTTAAGTGCAAAACTACCTATGCTGGGTGAAATTAAAAAAATAAAAATAAAATAAATTATCTTTCAATGGAAAATTCTGTCCTCTCTTGACCTCTCATTATGTAGTTATAATTTATCAGATCCAATGCTTCTCACAAAGGAAGAGAAGCATTGGATCTGATAAATACAGCAACATAACTCTCATACAGCAACGTTAACATAATCTAAACTATGACTTGTTTTATGCTTTTTCCTCATACAAAATTCAACAATTGGTCGAATTTTGTGTAAGGAAATCCAAAGGATAATGAAAAAACTATTTAGTAATATATCACTGGCTCAAATTATAATTTTTATCGAAAGTCATGAAACAGCTGCTCGCTGAGAGACATTTTCAGATAATCACATTTAACTGAAAGGATATCTGATTTAATGTTTAGCAAAGCAAAACGACCTATGAAGAATAATACAATAATCTGCAGTGAAATAAAATTTAAACATACCTAGTGGTAAAAGTGTTTGTGCTAAACACCTTGCTACAACAATTCTGACATTTGGGACACTGTCTTCAGACAGGGACAAAACACTGGGTACCACTTCTTGAATGAGTAACTCTTCAGGCAAAGAATTCTCCAGCACAAACTGTTGGCACAAAAGAACATATCTAAAACAAAATAAATTTTTAAGGGTTACTGGCACAATTTTTTTTGTTGTTTCCAGTTAAAAATTTCAACTTGCTTTACCTTCTTTTTTCTTTCTTTTTTTTTTTTTTTTATCAAAGATCTAGTTCAAAAATATTAATAAGGTCACTAGAATTGTTCATGGTGATTTTAACTTCATCTCTAATAAAATTCGTCTTACATAAGCCAAGCACCCTCACTTATAACTTTTTAATAAAATTTTAAGAGTAATAATGCTGTTGCTTTTTTTTTTAATGATGTGATTCTTTGATGTGTGTACAGGGAGTTTTCACTTCCCCCCCCCCAAGTATAACAAAATCGAAAATATGAACATTAATTGCAAAAAATGAATGTTAAACATTCATAAATACTGCATTCCAAACCACGTGCGTAGCTATACAATACAGTGTACCCACTTTATGATATTAATCAGTTCCAGAGACATTATTGTATCGTTAAAACATCGTAATGTGAACCCAATAACACATTGTTTTTGGTAATTTCTTTCAAGATCTCAGAAGTTAAAAATTTCACTGTATAACTAAACTATTTATCTCTCTAAAATGTCATTTTTAAGGTCACGAGCATGACCTTAAGGCCATATAAAAGGTCGTGAGCATGGTTTGTAAATTGTATTAGTTACCAATTCAAATCATTAAAATGCACTACACTTTCATCGTTATCATACGTTCCATTATAACAATCAATTTTAAACACCTCTGTGATATTTTTCTAAAGCACATTTCTGGAGGTCAATGACAATAAAACAATAAAAACAATTTGCACTTTCCAATTTACTGGGCTTTTCTGTTACTGCAAGCAATCATAAAGGGTAGTAAACTCGATCTTCTTGCATTTGTAAAAATACCAATAGCTGGAAATGTGTGATTTTTTACGTCATTATGGTAAAATGTGTTTCCCCTTTACTGAAATCTTCAATTGTATAAAAAACAAATAAATTTTCAGAGTCTTCTCTTCATTCCTTTTATTTTAAGCTTCATAAACTTGTTACTCCATGCGAATTGTGTTAGTTGCAATTTTTGTGTGCCGTTAAAAAATGCTTATGCATGCAATCATGAAATTTATAATTAAAAGTGAAGATTATCTTGGAAACAAACGCCTCTTGAAGCATTTCTGAAGAAGACAACTTCTTGTGCAACAAACCAACAAGTGTCGAGCCAATAATGAGTGATCAACGAGTGTGCATTTAGTCAATGATGATGAAGAATAAACATTCTTTACCATTTGTAAGTCGTAAATAATTTTCTATTATTATAATTTGCTTGATTTTACAGGCTACGTTTTCATTTCTTTCGATAAATCAATCATTGCTTAAACATAAACTAATTAGTTAACTAATTTCATTGTTGAGAATGTAATCCCTATTTTAAACCTTATGCCTATGGGAAATAAATTCCCGCTTTACGAGTTTTCGCTTTACAAGTGGGCATGCGCTAGGAACGAATTAACTCGTAAAGTCGAGAACTACCTGTATTGTGGGGTTTAACTGACATTATAGTTATGTGATAAAACAATTGTAAAGCCACTTCACTTTAATTTACCAAAGTCTTAATCAGATTTGATGAAATACTCCAAATTGCTTCAGAAAACTTCAGTAATGTTTATCTCATCACCAATGATATGCTGTAGTGTCAATGGTTCTTGAAGCTTAACCAAAGACTAGGTTTGAAGTTGTCTCGTTGATACTGGGGGCATTCATTCATTTAAGTCTCCATTAAGCTCAGCCATTCCCTGGGCCATATTCCACCCATGGCTATGAACTCAACAGGATGCAATTCTTAGGTTTTGGAACTCGTTTAATTTTAAATAAAATAGACATCAAATAAAAACACCAATCAAACAATGTTAGTAAATTTCAGCCACTTAGCCTCAGATGAGAGATGATTTGACTTTGATCATGTCTGCCAATCTCAATCATCCGGGTCTCTCTCCCTGGCACTGGGAGCTGGGCTTCCACTATCTACATTTAAAGCATATTGCCTCCAAAATACTCCACTTAAATAATCTTTGAAATAAGAGAATAGATGTCAGTCAGTGAATAAAACTCAGAGTGTCTCTTTCTCCAGTATGCTGATAGACCTTTCCAACTTAGATCTAAGATCAAGATAGCAATGATGTTCAGATGGCTCAGGTGTCCCACAACCACACATCTCATTATTTCTTAACTCAAGTTATTTCAACCTTAATGCCAATCCATCGTCCGTGAGAAGGAATGTTGCCTTTAATCCAAATTGCAACCATGTCTTTCTCTTAGCATCTATAATATGTAATATTATATGTTAACATCTATAACATATGTTAGGTGGGTAGGAAAACTGCTATCTTGAGGTGGGGGGCAGATTCACAGACTAATAGATTAACAGTAGCTGCAAGCAGAGTTGGAAGTCATTCTTGCACTGCTTCTATTTGAATGGGCAGCAACCTGGAAAACAAGTTGCTGGGAGTCATAATGAAACAAGTAAACACATGGGCAGTGTTAGGGTAACTAAAATGAAGAATAGGTGCATATATACTTGCATGTATACCAATGCTAGCGATATAGTAAATAAATCTGATGAATTTGAAGTGCTGGTCAAGACATCAAAGGCAGATACTGTTGGGATATCAGAGACGTGGTGTCAAGCAGATATAGGAATCCAGAATTGGAATTTGGGGAGTACAATGTGTACAGAAAGGGTAGTTCTTTATGTTATTGTGTTATTTGGTTTTTAGGAGCATTAGCAACTAAGGCCATATTGCTCCGGGGATATGTGGTGGTCATTGCCTGACCTTTCCGCATCCTCTGTATTTCGTGGTCACGGGCTCGAACCCCGATCTAATCAAGAAGCATGTGCTATGCATTGCTGCTCCTGCCCATGTGGCTACGGAGGCACCACAGAAAGGGTAGAGAGGATAGGAAGGGAAGAGAGGTAATGCCATTAGTTAAGAAACACACAAAATCTAAGGCAGTGCATCCAGTTGATATAGGTGGACAGTGCAATGTTGAATCAGTTTGGTGTAAAATAAGCACTGGAAAAGCAAAAATTAGGGTAGGAGTGTGTTATAGGACAAATGACTCTGATGAGTAAACCACTATACAGAGAAATAGAGTGGGCCAGTAAATCAGAATGTCTTATAGTAGGGGATTTTAACTTCCCAGATATTGACTGGAACTTGTGGATTAGTCATTCGCACACTAGCAAGATTTTTGTGGATTTACTAGATGATTGTTTTCTACAGCAGCATGTTTGAGAGGCAACCAGAGAGAGTAACATCTTGATCTGATTATCAGCAGTGATTATTCATGCATTAGAAATTTGCAGATAAAGGAACCACTACGTGGCAGTGATCATAGTGTACCAATGTGGGATATACTTTAAGATGTAACTACCATGAGGGGTAAATTGAAGGGTTTTTGCTTTCATAAAGGTGACTACAGTGGTCTCAGATATTTTTTAAATTGTATACAGTGGGACCAACTAATGATGTTACCAACAGCAAATTCTAAATGGGAAGCATTCAAGGAATTAACCTTGGAAGCTACTAGGCTTTTCATACCAACTAAGAAATAATGTTCAAGGTTTAGGCCCAAATGGAAGTCAGATGAACTAATGAGACTCATGACAGAAGAAAAATGTATGGGATGCATACAAATTATCAGGCGACACAGAAGGCTATGGTAGGTATAAGCTAGTCTGTAATGAAGTCACAAAGGAGGTTAGACAAGAGAAGACAGATTACAAGAAATCTTTGGAAAAGCATACAAATAAAAACATCAAAACCTTCTTAACTTATATAAACTCTAGAAGGAAGGGGATGAATCAGATTGGTCCACTTGATATTGACGGTTTGACAGTTGATCCAGCTCAGATAGCTGACAAACTGAATGAGTATTTTGCATCTACATTCACAAATGAGGAATGCTGTTGGGAAATGGAGGACAGAAGCTTATTAAACTCTAACAAGGAACTAAACGATTTTGTAATAACTGAGAGCAATGTGCAGAAGAAATTGTTAAAGTTAAACATAAGAAAGGCACCTGGGATGGATGGGATCTATGCAGTTATACTAAAGGAGTCATCAAAGGAAGTAAGCAAACCCTTAGCCATAATTATGAGAGCTTCCTTGGACTCAGGGGAAAGTCCCCACAGACTGGAGATGTGCAAATTTATCTCCAATTCACAAAGGGGATCAAAGGTTGACACTAGTAATAACAGACCCATTAGTTTAACTTCTGTTCTGGGAAAAGTAATGGAGTCACTGGTTAAAGATGCACTGCAGGGTCATCTAGACAAGACTGCAGTAATAATTCCGACATAGTATGAGTTTGTTAAGGGGAATCCTTGTCTGACTAATTTGATTGGATATTATGATGTGGTCACAAAGGAACTAGATGCAAAAAATAATTTTGATATTATATACTTGAATTTCAGGAAAACCTTTGATAATGTTACACATGGAAGATTACTGTACGAATTTGAGCAGTATGGTATTAAGGGCAAGTTGCTACAATGGATAAAAGAATGGTTGAGTGTGAGAAAACAGAGTGTGGCAATCAATGGACACTGCTTTTCGTGTACTAATGTTATTAGTGGAGACCACAAGGGTTCGGTGTTGGGCCCATTGTTGTTTTGTATATTTATCAATGATACTGATGAAGGTATATCGGGCTTATTGTCACAGTTTGCAGATGATACAAAGTTTGGCAGTGTTGTTAATGACAGTATGCTACTGCAACAGGATCTAGAATAATTGGGCAGATGGGCTGAGAAGTGGCAACTGATAACATTGACAAATGCAAAGTACTGCATACGGGTAGCAGTAACCCCAGATAAATGTACCGACTGTGTGGTACTACACAGGGTAGTGGAGAACGAAAATGAACTAGAGGTAATTGTGCAGTCAGATATGATATTTTCTGAGCAATGTAGACAGGCAGCCGGTGCAGGTCATGGGGTCTTGTAAATGATATACAGGAATTTTTCTAGCAGTAATAAGGAGTTGATTATCTCCTTGTATAAGGTAATGGTCAGGCCACACTGAGTACTGCATACAGGTCTGGAAGCCTAATTTTAAGAAGGATGTAGAATTGCTAGAAAGAGTACAGAGAAGGGCAACAAGACTAGTGAAGAGAACAAAGGGCTGCTCTTATGAATAAAGGCTTAAGTTCTGCAAACTGCAGCATCTGGAGACTAGGCACCTGTGAATTGATCTGATTGGGGTGTATAATGCCTTGAATGGTTTGAGCAAGCTCAATACTGAAGGGATTTTTCCTCCTGCTCAGATTACAAACCTGTGGGGGCATAAACTCAAACTGAGGAAAGAGTTGTAGAATAGATGTACAGAAATTTGCCTTTAGCCAGCGAGTGGTAGATTGCTGGATCAAGCTTCCATCTGTCGTTATGGAATACCATTGCTTTCTTGCATCATATGCCTCTGCTAATCAACTCTAGGTGCAAACATAAAAGTTTTTCATCCTTTTTCAGTTTGTTCCCATTTCTCTTGCCATATCTCAATTATAGATTGCGAAAATCACTTATTTTCTGACTTAACTTCGAAGTTTAAGTAAAGTCTCTCTCTGTCAGGACATGATGTTAAACCCATTATTGTTTTATTTATATTTCTCTTCATATAATACAACATTCCTGCTAGCAGGACCAGGAATTGGACGGGTATCCTTCCAGTTCAAATGTAATCTGAACTGGAAGGATTCCTGTACAGATTACATCTGTACAGCTTCAGAGGAGACCATCTGACACGCCCTTGTTATTACTAACAAAGCAAATCTTTGAGTCTGTAATATATATTTTTGTATCACAACTTTCTTCACTCGATGTACCCAAGCTCCAGAAGCATAGACTTATTGCTCTACCTTTAATACCCCAGTCAGCCCTTACTATCCTCCAGAGCTCAGCATACAGAGTTCTAATTTTATAATTTTATTCTTCAAAAATCTCACATGCTCTGTGTAAAAAAAAAAAAAAAAAAAAGTCTTTCTTCAAAAAACACTCCTAAGTATTTTGAAGTTTTAACATATCAGACAGCATCACCCTGAAGCCTCACAGTACAGTTTGGGTCCAATTCACACTCAACTTACCTGAGTAACATCTGAACAGTCTTATCCTTAGAAAGTTCTAACATATATTTTTACCCATTCCTCCAAAACTTTTAATGTCTCCTAAGCTTATTTCGCAATCTGAGATCTAGCACCTCCTTGTATACCCAATGCTAGATCATCAGCATATGCTATAATTTCTACTTCGGGTATAAAGAGTTTTAAAAACTCATCAAATACCACATTCCATGTGAAGGGGCCAATCACCAAGCCATGCATACATCCACAATATACTTCGTAGTTATAGTAGCATATTTAATTTTAACCACTACTTCACCACCAGAGGAAATAATTCTTATATACACTAAACTAATTATCTGAACATCCAGTTCTTCTAATTCTGACAAGGATACCTTCCCACCATAACCAATCAAATTCTCCTTTAAAATCTACAAATATCCCTAGAGCATATTCATAACCACCCCGCTCCACTGTCTGAACCAACTTATATATCGCATTCTCAGTTGAATAACCTTGCTTAAACCTGTACTGGTTTACTGAGGACATTGTTTGGTTTCATACATAATCATTAATCAGTTTACACATAACTGTTCATATACCTTTCCTCAGACTGGGAGCTGAGCAATAGGTCGATATACTTCAGTTGGTTAACACATTCTTATTGACTGCCCCCAGCAAGATGGGAAGCACCCTCCTCCATACATTTACTGTATAATTCAACATACAATTCAGGTTTTAACTGCAAAGACTTTTTCATAACAATAATGATACTGGGGGCAGTCAATAAGAATGTGTTAACAGTTAGACATTTTGAACAATGTAGGCACTAAGGTAGATCATCACCCATAAATAGGTGGAGGCAAGCCAGATAACTATGCTATATTTATGCTGGTCAAAGGACAGGGCAACTTTCTCTCATCGTATCTGGGCACTAGAGTGCTAAATTTTTGACCCCAGTTTAAACTAAAAGATATCATTACTGGTTTGAGAGTACTATAATATTTTCCACCATGCAAAAAAGCATGCTGCTTGAATAGTGGGTTTACAGCTTGGGGGTGGAACAACAAGATCGAGTGATCTGTTACCCATATGCAGTATCCATTTCTAGTAGGGTTGGATTTTTTGCAGCTTTATCAGTACATTCATTTCCCAATATCCCAGAATGTCCTGGGATCTAACAAAAGTTAACCAGCTGAAAGTATACTTAAATTTGCAATATTAGTATTAGTAAATACTATAAGGATGCAAGGCTATACAGCAACAGTAAAAAAATAATAATAAATATAACCACTTCCAACAACATCTTCCCATATCCTCTAATAATCTAATTTCTCCTTAAATTTATACAAACCACCCACTTCAACAAAACCAGCACTTTCTTCAAACGATCAATGACCTTGCTGGCTGAAAGCATTTTTCACCTCTATCCTGCAAACATCCTCAATTTAAATTTTTGCCCCTCCCTTATGACTGCTAACTGAGGAAGAGTAAGAATGCCATGAACATTTAGCTTACTCAATCCATTCAAAGCCTTAAACACCACTAATGGTTCCCCAATTACTGCAATTTGCAGAAATGAAGTCTTTCTCGGTAAGAATATCCTTTTGTTACCCATTAATAATCTCACTGCTCTTGGCTGCACCCATTCAAATATATCCACATCCTACCTAAAATTAGGCCTCTAGATGGTAAGGTAAGGTCGAGTGTGACCTTACCATTGCTTTATAAAGTAGAATAATTAATTCCTTATCCCTGCTGGCAGAATTCCTGTATATCAATGACAAAATCCCATAGACTGTTACAGCAGTCTGCCTTTCACAGAACTCTGCAGGCAGACTGCTAGGACACACAAGCTGCAAGTTAATCTGGGATTACTGTTACCCACATGCAGTACCTTGAATTTGTCAATGCCAAACTTCAATTGCCACTTCTCAGCCCATCTACCTAATTTGCCGACATCATGTTGCAGCAGACCCTGATTACTGTCATTACCCATCCTCCCAACTTGCACATCAACTGCAAACTTAGATATTAAGTCTGATATGCTTTCATCAATATCTAATAAATATTGAAAACAGCAATGGGCCTAGCACTGAAGCCAAGCTACAGCACTAATAACATTAATCCAAGAACAGAAATGCCCACAGATCTCCACTTTCAGTCTTCTTCCCCTCAAGTATCACTTTATCCAAAGCAGTCACTTAATTATAAAGCCACACTGGTCCGATTCATATGGGAGTCTCTTATATGCAACAGTATCAAAAGCTTTTCTGAAATCTAAATTTATATCGGAAAATTACTTTTTTTGCACCTGGTACTTCTGTTAACTATCTCGTAGTATCCAATCAGATTGGTCAGGCAACATCGCCCTTTAACAAATTCATGCTGTGCCTGCAGTATAACTGCATTATTCCTGTTTAGAGGTTCTGTATTACTTCTTTAACCAGGGACTCCATTATTTGATGTGGAACAGAAGTCAAGCTAACAGATCTGAAATTACTTGTGTTACTCTTTGATCCTTCCCTTTGTGAACTGGGGAGACATTTGCTCATCTCCAATCCACAGATGCCTTCCCTGAATCCAAGGAGGATGCTCTCATAATTATGGCTAAAGGTTTGCATTTCTTCTTTACAGCTTCTTCTAATATTATTAGTGGTAGGTGCCTGATTTGATATAAAACAATGTGAAACTACAGTATTAGTATTAATTGTGACAAATGATGCAAGAAAGCATGCTTATACACTTCAGCAAAAAAAAAAAAAAAAAAAAAAAACATTTAACCTATCTATCCCCTCCAATAGTGCATTTAGTTCTTCCTTGAATTTATTCAAACTATGCACTTCCACAACAATAGATGGCAGCTTGTTCCTACAATCAACCACTTGTTGGCTGAAGGCAAACTTCCACACACTTATTCTTCAACCTGTCTTTCCTCAACTTGAATTTTTCTGTCCTCACATGTGCAAGTCTGAGCAAGAGGAAGAACCCCGTCAGTACTAAGTTTGCTCAAACCATTCAAAGCCTTAAACACCTTAACTGAATTGCCTCGCAGGGGCCTGATCTCCAAACTGAAGATGTTGTTGGTAGGAGTACATATTGTTCCCCTAACCAATCTCGTCACCCTTCTGTGTACCTGTGTCAGCAGCTCCACATCCTTCCCAAAATGAGGTCTCCATACCTGTATGCAGTACTCAAGATGTGGCCTGAGCACTGCCTGATACAATGCGATAACCACTTCATTATCCCTGCTGGCAAAATTCCTGTATATTACTTACAAAACCCCATGAGCTGTTCTTGCAGCCTATCCCACTACTCAGAGAACTTCATATCAGATGCCACAATTACCTCCAGTTTCTTTTCATCTTCCACTAACCTGAGTATAGTACCAAACAGTCGATACGTTACTCTGGGATTGTTGTTACCCATATGCAGTACCTTGCATTTGTCAATTTTAAGCTTCAACTGCCACTAGCCCCTCTGCCCAATTTTTCTATATCTTGTTGCATCAGCATACCTTAAATTAACTTGTCATTAACTACCCTGCCAACCTCTGTGGCATCTGCAAATTTAGATATTAAGTCTGATATACCTCATCAATATCATTAATAAATACAGAAAACAACAATGGGCCTATCACTAAACCCTGTGGATCTCCATTAATATCATTAATCCACAAAGATCAGTGTCCATTGATAATCACTCTGTCTTCTCCCATTCAACCAACTCTTTATCCATAGTAGTAACTTTCCTTTTATGCCACATTGCTCTGATGAGCACAGCAGTCTTTTATGTGCAACAGTATCAAAAGCTTTCCTGAAATTCAACTACAGCAGACTTTCAGAATAACTGTAGCTTTGGAGATTCAAAGTGGCCTTATTCTGATTTATCTATTATTTAGAAAGTTTTATTTTTAATATATTTAAGGCAAAAATAATGAGGCCAAATAAGAAATAGAGAGATTAAGAACGCAATTTTATTAACTGCCATAAAAGACAAACATGTTGATGATCCAATGTTATATTTTGCCATTAATACACTCCTGCTTACACCCAGTTCTATTTTCTTTATTATATCAAGTTTAGTCTGCATGGGTAGCACAGTAGTATCATCACTGTCCTTCCCACACCGGGTGGAGAAGGCCCAGGTTCATATTCTGTCAATGAGACAAGGAACTTTCATGGGCTTTTTTCACTTCATGGCTAAGTTAGTCGGTCCTAAAAACCTTGCTATCTATAGGCATAGATAGCAAGGTTTTTTCCTCCAAAAAAACAGGCAAATCGACAGAGAACACAGGCAATTTACAAATACAATACACAAGAATGAACTTTCTGGGTGACCCTAATGCAACAGTTTGGATTATATCAAGTTTATCACAAAGCTTTAATGTTGTTCTTCTTTTCTTCTCTGCATGAGGTTTATTAACTGTAGGATCCATAGTGAGGGGTTTTTAATTTAAAATAAATGTAAAACAGCAGTATAATCCGTGAAAGTGCAGAATTCCTTTCAAAATGGCAAACATAAACAAATACAGTAATCACATGACTCTTTTTTTCTTTTTTTGGCACTGCAAGTCATTTGCGCTGTTTGTAAAAATTCAATCTCAATATACTGTTAGCTCAAATGTTCCATTATTTGGGGTGCCATTATTTCGACAGTCTATTGTAAATATCAAAATATTTTTTGCATCCAGCTCTTTTGTTACTGCATCATAGTATTCAATCAGATTGGTCAGTTAAGATTGTCACTTAACAAATCCAGGCTGACTGCTGTATAATTGCAATCATGTCTAGATAGTCCTGCATTACTTCTTTAACTAGTGACTCCACTATTTTTATTGATACAGAAATTAAGCTAATAGGTCTGTAATTATTCATGTCACATTTTGATACTCCTTTGTGAACTGGGGGCACATTCAGAAATCGGTCCACAGAGGCTTCCCCTACATCCAAAGATGCTCTCATAAGTATGGCTAAGGGTTTACTTACCTCCTTTAATATAATAGAACAGATCCCATCCACCCCTGGTATATGATAACCTTTTTATATTTTGCATCAACAATTTCTCTTTCACTTTCCTCTCAGTTATTACAAAATCATTTAGCTCTCTGTTAGAGTTTGATAAACTTCTGGAATCCCCTTCCCTAAAGAATTCCTGATGTGTGAATGTAGTTGAAAAAACACATTTGCATCTATGATTTGAAATACAGAAAAGAAATTAAAAGGAATGCTCAAGGATTACCTTCCAAGTCCAAGAACTCAAAAATAGTAAACTTTAAGGTTGTTATTTCAACCAAAAAATTCATTAAAGGCATTATTTATAGCACTGAGAAACAGAATAGTTATTTCTTAACTCATGGGATTAAGTGAGGGAAATGGGCCATCTATACTAATCTATCTGGGGCTTTAGGTCATACTTAACAAATTGTGTTACTTTTAGAAATGTTCAAAAAGCACTTAAATAATTCAAAAAATGATGTGGTTTTCATCAAACTTTTTAATTTTGTATTATCATATGTCTAGGTGGAGGTTGTATGCCATTGTTATCAATAACATCCAATATGGAATACAAATTAATAAAAAAGCACTTGGACATTGGTAAATTTTGACATGAATTCATTAATTAAAATACTGGAAGACATTCAGTAATATAAATAGAAATAAAGTATCAAGTACAATTAAAATATTAAAAAGATAAAAACACAGCTGAATAGTTTTCTTTATCACCTCAGATAGGGTTCAAAACCAACATAGATTACTACTGCTACTTGCTACTTAAGGCAAACATTCACTGCCCAAACCTACTTTTCAAAATGAGCCTCTTGTCTACTGATTCAATTTAAGAGAATTGTGCTACTCTCTGCTTATAAGATTAATTCAGACAGCTTCAGAAGCATGAATCAAACTCCATTTCTCCATTTAGCACCAATGTACAAAATATTGATTTATTAATAATTTGTATAAACAAATTATTAATAAATTTTTAATAAATTATAGAATAATCCAAGTAAATTCAGTGAACATCACTTTTATATAATAAGTAAGTTTTATTTCCATTTTATATCTTTATAACATATTTCAGTGGTATTCAACTATTGATATTTGCTGCTTTTCTCTTCTCACCAATCTTGATTTTCTCAGAGACCTAATTTAATAAGTAAAAATAAATATGCATGTACAGAGAGTTTAGTATACACGAAGAGGTGGTGCAAGCATCTTTAAAATGTTCTGAGATATACAGCAAAAAAAAGTTTGAATAGTACTCATCTATTTCATTATTTGAATCCAAACTCCATGATAACTTCAGCATAAAAGAAGACTTTTAACTGACAAATAATACAATTAGGGTTTCATTCTTTATATATTTAATTAAATAAAAAATAATTAAAGATGAATAAACTGACTTCCATCAAAACTCAAATGCTGAACATGTTCTAACTTAGTTTTGCAAATTAATAGCATTTTCAAATTAAAACTTACATTTGCCGCCATACCCATTTTGAAGAATCTTTGAAATTTTCTTCTAATTCGTTTAATAGCCACTCTGTCATGGAATGATCTGTACTTTCACTGAGCTTTCGCAACATTACAGCTAACTGTTAAGAGGAGGAGAGAAAAAAACTTTCATCCAATTGACACAAGAATCACAATTCAGTGTTAAGCAGTGGAAATTAAGCAATATTATTAATAAAAGTGCAATGCTGTTAACTCATTTACAAACAATGTTCAACATAAACACTGCACAAATAACTGAAACAGGCTAATGCTTAATTCACTTATGAATTACAAGGGTTGAACTAAAATAAATGTGTAATACGGTTGTTGTGCAGCCCTTTCACATACGTTTGATCTAGCAATTTACAAGAAATGTTTCTTAAAGCCGAAAGAAATTAAGCTCAATTTCAGGCAGAGAGAGACAGTGGCTCTTAAAAATCATTGGTATTTGTCTGATATTACCTTCTCCCACTTATGCAAAAGAAAAGGAACTGAAGAAACATGTAGGACTATGTCAAAAGCCATTTATAGTAGTATCCAGTTCTTTTGTAACTACTTCATAATATTCCTTACCAATTAGTCTGATAAGATCAATTAATAAGGAGTATTATGAAGCAGTTACTCTCTTAACCCTCTTAACAGTATGCAATTTTTTTTTTTAATAAGAAAGATTTATATAATCTGTATATAGTGATTTTATGATGTGGTCTACTATTCTGATTGCATTTGTTTTGTATTCTATATTTAATGTGGCTGGTCTTTGTTGATGACAACATTTAATATTTTTGCTGTTTTACTATAAGAATGTTAAAAGGAAGCATGGGTAGAAAAACTGTCACAAAGTGCTGCATTATGGCATTTGAGCAGATCAAAGCTTCAAGTACACTTTGCATCTGGGATTTTTTTTACCAGATATTGCTCAATAAAAGTGGGTTGCTTTCTCAGGCTGTAAGCTAAATTTTTAGTTAATATTATCATATAAAGTGACCAGATCTTCTGGAGTATAATGCAGAATTCTCTCAGCAGTGCTAAGACACACTACCAGAACAGCTCATGGAGTTTTTCCAATGATATACAGAAACTTTGATAGCGGGGATAAGGAGGTGATTATCCCTTTGTACAAGGCTATGGTTAGGTCACATCTTGAGTATGGTATACAGAGGCCTCACTTTAGGAAGGATGTAGATCTGCTGGAATGGGTGCAGAGAAGGACAACCAAACTGCTGAAGGGAACAAATGGGTGCTCTTACTTAGAAGGCTTCAGTTCAAACTGCAGCTTCTGGAGACTAGCCACCTGCAGATTGATCTGATTGAGGTGTTTAAGGCCTTGAATGGATTGAGTAAGCTGAATGTGAATGACATTCTTCGTCTTGCTGAGACTACACACATATGAGGATGAGGGGGCAAAAATTTAAGTTGAGGAAGTTGGTTGCAGGATAGATGTGCAGACGTTTGTCTTTTAATTTTAATTTTTTGATTTTTGTAGATTATTTTAGGAAAATTAACAATTTTAAGGGAAGACGGAGTGTTTTTAGGGAGAGGTTGTTTTTTGCAATTCTATAAGTGTACATTTGTGCTAGAATCCCCATTTTCTGTGATACTCTCTTGGTTTTATTCCACATTATCTTTTTTTTGGACAATATATTTCCCATTTCCCCGACAATAAAATCATTAACAAAAACTACCTCCTACTGGACCAGTGCATTCTGTCTTTGGAATTGCCACTACATTGTCTAATGAATGATTGTAATGCACAAGTTTAATTCATGACACTTTTTTTCAGGGTAATGGTCATGCTGTTAAGATTTAACTTATTTAATGGCATATTAATTACTGAAGTTAAATAAATCAGCTCTTGTAAACTGAATTACATCTTTATACCTGTTCACTTTACATAATTCTAGATACATTATGGCTATCTGGCAAAAGTTTTTCAACCTTTGTTTGTTTGTTTTTTTTTCAGAGTTCATATATCACTAAAATCTGGAACCACTGCTCTATTCTATACAAAAAAAAAAAAAAAAAAAAAAAAAATGTCAATATGACTTTATTATACTTACCAACTTAACTGCAGCATGTCTAACCTCACAAACTTTATCCTTTACTAGACTAAGAGCAATTACAATTAAATGGTCCTTAACATTTTTTGGGCTGTACAGGTCTGTTGTTGGAATCAGTTGTCTGTAATTAAAATTTCTGACTTAGAGAAACATACAGTACAGGATTTTTTTTTTTTTTTTTCAAATTAAAATCAACTACACTGTTACTATTATATTTGTATCTTCCTGCTTGGTTGCATAATATTTTAATCATTACTGTCTCAACCACAATAAAAATCACTGTTACACTGTGGGTAGCTACAAAACCTCTCACTACTATAATGCTTTATGGGCTATTCATAAGTTACTTAATATAGTTCTATAAATTTTTGCATCTTCACCCCTCCTCTGCAATACTGTGTAACAACAGCTATGATAAAATCTTTAATCTCCCCTCCCCACCTCAATGTAAATTAAATATTTAAATTTTCTGTTTATACTCCAGAATGATCATACAGTCAGAGCAGTTTGTAACTTGCACTGATTTCATAATTTCATATTATACCACTCAATTGCTGGAAACAAAATCACAAAAAGAGGAATATGAATTTTTAGAGAATTATGTGGGAAAGAGGAAAATCAGTTAAAATTTCCATTAGCTGTACACATTTTTTTTCAATTCAATATTAGGGGTAAAAAAAATTTCTGAAGCTCATACAACCTACTGATTTGTGGGCAACAGCCACATTTCTTGTACCAAAAATGTAACAGTTTTGCAGTGAATCTTGGATATCAGCACTAGATAGATGATGAATGCAAAAATAAAATGGAGAAGTGTAGTGTCACTCTTGCTGATATACGATGTCTGTTTAAAACGTTTGAAGCCTATATTTTTTCTAAAAATATAAAATTCCGCTTAAAACTAGTTTCCTCCTAATGATATTCTAGCATCTCAATGTTCTTGCCACTCTGAAAATGAGTTGGATGAGTTTCACTGTTGCATTCTGTTGGTTTCCTGGAATATAAAATCTTTGTCCTTTCGGCTTCATTTTGAATTTTAAGGAAGAGGAAAAATCACATAGGGAAAAGGCCAGGCGAAAATGGCAGAAAGGTACTACAGGAACATTTTTTTTTTTTGGGCCAAAAATCATCCCCCCCCCTAAAAATAAATCATAATCTCCTTATAACAGGTCTGCTGTGCTATCATTCAGATCAAATTCATAATGAATGATACATGAATGTCAGAAAATAGCATTAGCATTAGTAGAGGCATTTGATGCAAGAAAGCAAGCTTATGCAGCATCAGCTAAAAAAAAAAAAAAAAAAAAATCCCCTTCCACTTCACCCCCCCGTTCATTCAAAATACCTGTCCAGCTGAGCCTTAAATTTATTTAGGCTATTAACTTCCACAACAAGGGATGGAAGTCTGTTCCACCAACCAACCACCCGCTGGCTAAAGGCAAATTTCCGCACGTCTATCCTACATCTGTCTTTCCTCAATTTGAATTTATGCCCTCTCAGGTGATTTTTCTGAGCTAGAGGAAGAATCCTATCAGCATTGAGCATGCTTAAACCATTCAAGGCTTTATACACCTCTATCAGATCACCTCGCTGCTGCCTAGTCTCCAGACACTGTAATTTGCAAAACTTAAGCCTTTCTTCGTAAGAGCACCCCTTTGTTCCATTCACTAATCTTGTTGCCCTTCTCTGTACTCATTCCAGCAGCTCTACATCCTTCTTGAAATGAGGCCTCCAGACCTGTATACAGTACTGTAGGTGTGGCCTGACCATTGCCTTATACAAGGGAATAATCACCTCCTTATCCCTGCTGGAAAAATTCCTGTATATCATTGACAATACTCCATGAGCTACTCTTGCAGCCCGTCTGCACTGCTCAGAGAACTTCATATCTGCCTGCACAACCACCCCCCAAGTCCCTTTCATTCTCTACCACTGTCGGTGTAGTACCACAGAGTTGATACGTTGCTCTGGGGTTGCTGTTTCCCATGTGTAGTACTTTACATTTGTCAATGTTAAACTTCATTTGCCACCTCTCAGCCCATCTGCTCAACCTTTCCAGATCCTATTGCAGCAGCATAGCGTCAGTAGCGTCCTTAACAACCCTGCCAACCTTTGTATCGTCTGCAAACTTGGACATTAAGCTTGATATACCATCATCAATATCATTTATAAATACAGAAAACAATAATGGACCCAACACTGAGCCCTGAGGGACTCCATATGAGCAACTTTTTTTACCTGACTCTGATAAAACCAGCTGTGCTATTACTTGTATTGGGTGAGCCTGTTGACTGTTGATGGTTATATAATTATACAGCTAAGGCTTGAAGTACTGTCGATTTACTCATCAAATTTCCAGAAAAGCTTATTATCTCAGAGGTATTACTCACCTCTGAGATCCGTGATCAGGGTTTAAAATTCATAAAAAGCAAAAGTAAAGGTGAAGGATTAACTACATTAAATTAAATAAGAACATTCCCTGAGGAAGAAGAAATGCACTGCTTTTCTCCAGGTTGTCATCTATAAAGGAAAACTGCATAAAAGAAGGACTAGGACAGAGTGACAAAAACCAAGAGCTTAAACATGAGACTTTCAATCATCGTTTGACATCGTCAGTTGGTTATATGATATAAGCAGAAAGTAGTCATTTATAGATTCATAGTATATTTAACTCCCAGGATGCATCACATTAAACACACAGAAATTTGAGATGTGTCAGGTGTCATTTGAGATGTATAGGTGAAATGAGAAGGGTTTGTTTTTTTTTTTTTTTTTTTTTTGCTGATGCTGTATAAACTTGCCTTCTTGCATCTGGCCCTGGCACAAGAAGATTAGAAGAAAAAAAAATTAATAATTGCTTCAACCAAGTCCCACTAGCAAGTTTCTTTAACCATGCAAACTTTTACGCAATGGATAACAACTTCTTTTTGTATCCTGAACCAAATCTTTTCGACACTTGCTTTTCTTTAGGACAAAATAATTAATTATGAATTAATTAGGAACAGATTTAATTAAGAACAGATACAAATGGATAAAAGCCTCATTTTTTTCTCTGTCAATGTTGTTATGTATTCATTCAAAAAGTTACATCAGTAATGCTTCATGTGTGAATGGCAACACCATGAAACTCTTAGCAATCCATTTCTAACAATTATTAGTGAGTCAATAACCTTGTTCATGAATAGCAATAGACAATCCCATGACCTTTTAACAATTTTTCCCTGTAATAGGCACATGGTAAAAACTTGAAGGCTCTGAGTTTAAATTTCCACACAACATAATTAGATGATTTTCTGAATTTGTCAATTTTCCAAAAATGATCCAGAAAATGGATTGCTGGATTTGAGAGGTTCAACTGTACTGAGATTATCAACATATATATTGCTTTGACAGTTTTTGGTATAGTCAAGTTACACTGTTTATTTTGATAGCAAAAAAGGGTAGTGCTAAGCACTTATCACTGCTTAGCACTACCCTTTATGCAATTCCCTGTATAAAAAATTTCAAAGGGCAGTCTGTAGTGGGACTTGAATGGCCCCACGCTGTAAGAAATTTTGAAAATATTAAGCAAGATGCTCTCTTATTACAAAAAGATACAGATTTCAGAAAATTCCATCTTGTGTATGCTGTGATCCTATTCTACATCAAAAATGAACCTGAATAAGAAAATAATGCATTATTTTTAAATTTGATAAATGTCTAGTATTCAGCAGTGCTTTCTAAAGAAAAGTGTCTGTTATTTCAATGCTAAACCCTGCATTCAAAATTTGCCTGTTAACAACAATCATATATTGATTTAAATAGTTAAAAGACAATGAATTCAAAAAATCATATTATAAAAGACACATATGTAAGCATTAATCTGAGAAGAAATTTACAGATAGGAATTGTAGTCTAACATCATATATACATTAAAATAAATTATAGCATAATAGTAAAACTTACTGAGCTAATTCAAGGCGAAACCTCCAATTTCTAGTGTTATCCAGGTTTGTGAAGTCAGATATTCGGGGTAAAAATTCGTCTCTTTCTCTTTGCCCCAGAGCCTAAAAAAATTTCAGCTACATTTCGAACAAAATAATAATCACATGAAATAAAAGTATACATTAATTTTTAATGCCAGTGTGTAAAGTATGCAATATATATTTTCATTTAGTCAAGTCAATGAAAATATATACAAGGGGTGATCATTTAATTCGCAGACTGGTGCAAGATCTGATTTTGATTGTCATCATATGAATCTTCTGTGGATTTCTCCTCCTCTAAATACTCTCCCTTGAACTTTACATACTTTCGCCACCATTGTACCCATGCATTAATCCTGCAAGCCATTTTTCGAAATAGTGTGAAGTGCTTACGTTGTGGTTCTGCGAGCATGTTGTCAGATACAAAGTGCTTACCTTTCAGAGCTTTCTTCAGATGTGGAAATAGGAAGAAATCACACGAGGCTAATTCCAATGAATAAGAGGGGTGTGGAAGAACCTCAGCACCTATAACTAATCACTGGCTGCAAAACATCAGCTGTTTGGAGCCTGGCATTGTCTTGATGGAGAAATCACTTCACACTGGAAAGTTCTTGACATTTCTCACAAATGGCACAATGAAGTTTGACTCTGAGAACCTCAGATATGTTTCCTTACTCATAGTTGTTCCATGATGCATAAAAATGTGTAACAAAAATGCCTTTTATGTCAAAAAACACATGAACTATTTGCTTATCAGCTGAACGAGAAGCTCAAAATTTCTTAGGTCTTGGTGAACCAGAATGCTTCCACTCACTCGACTGTTGTTTTGTCTCTAGATTATAATGAAAAATCCAAGTTTCATCACAAGTTACTTTTAGATTTAAAAAGTTTTGATCCTGTGTTTCAAAACAATCAAGCATTTCTCTGCAGTTAGTTGTTGTTGTTATTTGGTTTTTAGGAGCATTAGCAACTAAGGCCATATTGCTCAGGGGATATGAGGTGGTCATTTCCTGACCTTTCCACATCCTCCGTATTTGGTGGTCACGGGCTCGAACCCCAGTCTGATCAAGAAGCGTGTGCTCCAACCACTGCTGCTCCTGCCCACCTGGCTACGGAGGCGCCATTTCTCTGCAGAAGTCTACTCTTCTCCAGAACAAAAAGACTACTTTTTGTTCTGGAGTCAAATTGTATGGAATCCAGCAGGCATAGATTCATCACATTTTCAGGTGATCTTCCACAATATTGTAAGCATTACCATATGAAATGGGCATTCTAACAGCTAATTCATGAAGTGTAATTCGGCTGTATTCATCAAAGATTTCCTGGACTTTTACAATTTGCTCAAGAGTTGAGGAGGAAGGCTGACTAGGTCTTGGGTCATCTGCAACAGACTCACAGCCTTCACTGAATCACTTGGCATTTAAATATGGCCATCCTACCAAGACTCTCAATACCATACGCTTCATTCATCTCTTTTACTGTTTCTGATGCATTTAAGCCCCGTCTGCCACAATAACGAATCACATATCACTATTCAAGCTGTATGTTCGACATGATACTTGCTTGACAATAATTGACAATAAATGAATCTTGACAATAAACCTTGACAATAACTGGCATGTGCATACAGAGCCTGTTCAGTAACAATCAGGAAGAGTGCCTTTAGCAGCAGTTATGGAACGTTCGCATGGTAAACATAAAATCTTGTACCAGTGCATGAATAAAATAACACCTCGTATTTCAGTCATTAAAAATATAAAATGTTATCATACCAACCCACCCCATCCCAATTCATTAAATTGGGGATGGGAATGAGGCTGACAACTGTGTGGGAGCCATTTACAAACCTGCTAAGTGGCCTATTTATATTTCTTAAAATTATTATTATTATTATTTTTTTTCACTGTTCTGTAAAAATTAGTACTGCAGTTATTTGTTCTATCTGATAAAAGTACATGAAATGTTTCTTATTTGCCCTTGAAAATTGCTCAAAAATGAGTCAAAGTAGAAGAGAATTTCTACTGTCATTGTTCTGTGCTCATTACATTAGTAAGAACAACATAAATGCCTTTCAATATTAAAGGTGTTTAATTAAACTTGTAAACTGTAAATTTATAACAATAGAAATGTGATTTTTTATTTCATACAACTGAATAAAAATATATGATGTAATTTTATAGCAAAGTATATATTAATGTTGCATAATTTGAGAACAATGTGGCATTATTATTGTACTTATCTATCTTATATAGTTTAGTGTGGCATTTTTAATTTAAATTACTGCTAAATCATATCTCAGACAGTGAAGGAAAGAGGAGAGCTTAAGGTAGTGGGAATGCTTTCATTTGGAGGTGAACTGCCAAAGGCAGATCTCTTCCAAGTAATGCAATTCCATCATTCAAGTGGCAGTGATGGCACAAGGATCAACATTACAAGAAAGTCTACGTGTATTTTGTTAATAGCAACTAGGCTGTGAGTATTCCACTGATTTTGAAAACTGTTATTGTAAAACCTTGACATGCATTAGAAGAATGCCAGACACTGAGAGAGAGCTATTCCCTCAATCAATGCGATTTCAAGGTCACATTGCCACATAATGCCATAATGCCACAAAATTAGATACATTCCATTTTAAGAACTAAGGGTTCAGGAGAAGTTAATACCACTGAAGAAGGGAATGTGACACTATCCAAAGCAACAGAAGTTGGATGTGCTTTTCTACAATTCCCACTTCATTTAATGGATACAGCTCTGCATTAAGATTTCCTTACCTTACTTTGTAATTTAAAGTTTATTTTTTACCACTTTTTTTGCACTATATACAGTGGATTCAGGTTAATTGGGCCACTAGTTAATCGGGGCAGCCATTTATTTGGGGCAAATCTTAAAAAACAAAACCCAATCGAGAAAACAGTCAGGGTTTACTTCGCTTAATTAGGACAACATGCCGTTTAATTGGGGCAGGAGACCGCAAGCACTGGAGATTACCCTACGATTGTCTGTGACCATACCACGTGGTTCGGTCTGATTTCTGGAAGTCACAACCATAAAATAATAAAAACAATTAGCAGTCACCTGTTTATTGGGATTTTCAGTTAGTGCAATCTATCATAACAGTTAGTAAACTTGATCTTATTGAATTTGCGATAATACCGACAGCAGCTGGAATTCTGTGGGTTATTATGGTGAAATGTGTTTACACTTCCATGGAATCTTCAATCATATAAATCAAATATCAAAAGCTTTCCTAAAATCCAAGTATATGATATCAAAATTATTTTTTGCATCCAGTTCCTTTGTGACCACATCATAGCATCCAATCAAATTGGTCAGACAAGACTTATTCTTAACAAACCAATGCTGTCTGAACTATAATTGCAGTCTTGTCTAGTTGATCCTGCATTGTTTCTTTACCCACTGGCTCCATTATTTTCTCTGGAACAGAAGTGAAAGTAACAGGTCTGTAATTACTCATGTCACTTTTTGATTCCCCCTTTGTGAATTGGAGATACATTTGCACATCTTCAGTCTGTGGGGGCCTCCCCTGAATCCAAGGATGTTTTTTCAAGAATCCAAAAGAGAATTCTGAATTCTCTTTAGTTACCAAATCAATCTTTAGTTTGAATGCAAAACTAATTTACCTCGTCACAGATGGGGTACCACAGCTGACAATTAAACAGGTGGTATGGTTAGAATGGGTGTAATAATATCAATACCAGACAGAAGAAGAGTAGAAAAATGTTGCCTGGTCTGATGAATCTTGGATCCTGCTATTTTGTGCTGATGGGAAGAATAGAATGCGGCAAAAGCAGTACGATTTTATGAACACAATCACCACCGCCAGCCAAGTGTCAACAATTCAGATTGGTGGTAATGTAATGGTGTGCAGGGAGTATTTTTGTGGTACACAAAAATACTCCCCTGGGGCCCCTTCATACCAGTGGAGTAACATGTGGATGCCCCAAGTTATCTGGAAATTTCTCACCACGAGACGAGAATTGTATAGAATTGGTTCTTGGAATATGAGAGTGAATTAGCCTAAAGAAGCTGCTTCCACGGTTACCAGATCGAAATCCAAATGAGCATCTGTAAGATGGAACAAGCTTTTGGGAGTAGAGATCTGCAACTATTGAATTTGAAAGGATTGTGAGAAATAACTGATGTGGCATGCTTATTAAGCCCATGCCATGACAAATCTAGGCTATTCTGATGGCTTAATGTGGAGGTGTGAGAGGAAGGGGTGGATATACTCACTAGTGGGTAAGTATATGGACACAATCACCACCACCAGCCAGGTGTGAACAATGCAGACTGCCTAAAGTGGCTACTCAGTGAATATACACTCACTGGCCAAAAAATCAGAAACCATTTGCAACTGGAATCTTAACAGATACTTAAAATATAGCATGTAATTGGAAGCTGCCATATGGAATGATTGCAAGTTCTTTGGTATCATACAAATACTGTATGCTTTCCTGGGCCTCTTAGTGGATCTGGCCATAGGGAAGACAGGTGATCCTTCAGACCACTGAGAAAACAAAGGAAATCACTGGTGTGTCAAAAGCAACCATCTCAAAAGTATATACAAGGAGTAGAAAATGAAAGAAGAAGAAGAAGAAGAATGCACTACAAAAAGGAAAAAATTCAGAAAAAAGTTAGTACTCCAAAGGGAAAGCCACAAGAATTTTAAAGTGAAATGTGAATCCGAATAGAAAGTCGGTCCAGTGTGCAGCAAATGATGAATGAACAATTCAGTTTAGGCAAAGAAAGGCCCATTTCCAAGTGAAGTATGTGGCAGGAGTTGACAAATCTGAGATTTGGCAGCAGTGTGCATATACAAAGCAACTTCTTTCTGTAAAAAATAGAAAGATTCATCTGGAGTAGTACCACCAACACCAAAACGGACTATGGATCGGTGGAAAAAGATTGTGTGGTCTGATAAGTCTTGATTTACAGTTTTTTTGCACCAATGGTAAAGTGTGAGTTTGGTGTGAACCTCATGAAGCTGAAGCCATACATCCAGACTACCTTGCATCAACCACTCAAGCAGCTGGAGGTGGTATCATGGTATGGGATATGCTCTGTTGGTATGGACTGGGTCCACTTATATTGTTAGAAGATCATGTTATCTCCAAGAGCTGAATATCTTTGTCATATCACACCATCTACACCCTGCAATGCATCATTTTTACCGGCATTTAAATAGATTCTTTCAAGACAACACAACTATCCACCACACAAAAATTGTTACTGAATTATTTAAGGAACATTCACAAGATTTCCAACATTTATCCTGGCTGTCTAATTCTCCAGATCGGAATCCAGTTCAGAATGTATGAGATATGTTTGAGAGGGTAGATTGCCTTTGTAGCTCTCTGCCAAACAAAAAAAGCAGCTAACAAATACTCTTATGGAAGAATGGTCATATCTGGAGCTAGACTAGACTTCCTAGACTGGAACTAAAGTAGACTTCCTCAGATATCTGAGGGAGTCTAATGGAATTCAAGCAACAATGTGTACAGATTTCTAATTTTTTGGTCAATATATATATATGCAGAGTATGTATATACCCCTCAAAAAAGTGAATTAAGCCTACAGCAGTGGCATTCACAATCGCTAGATTTCAATCCAACTGAGCACCTACAGGATAAGGTGGAATGAGGTCTTCACAGGAGAGATTCACTACCATCCAATTTACAACAAATGTGGGAAACAGTTGAGTCAATATCAACATGGAATAGCATCTCTGTGACATACTTTTGACTTCTCGAGCCTATTCCACAACAAATCTAGGCTGCTCTGATGACTAACAGTTTTTAACAGTTTAACACGAAAACTTCAACAAATTTCAGGTGATTTGCTGTTTATGCTTTTGAATATCACTTTATGATAGCCATCTGCTGTATGAGAATAATCATATACTGAGTGAATTAAAACCATGATTTGAAATGAACAAAAATTTAATGTTCACCCATTCACTATATGTCTGTTCTTGTCCATAAAGTGAAGTGATTTTATCTATTCTCAAGAGTAAGTAAATCATTTGAGAGATATTTTTGTGTTGAAAAGAAGATAGTTGATGATCCCAGGTAAGGGCTGCTAATCCTCAGCATGCAAAACTGAAAATGCTGACCAGGTCCATTTTAGTATCGGTGGTTCCACTCCATAGCCACTGAATGACGGTATGGAAGAGTTAGCAAAAGATGAACATTAACAAAAACACTTTTTAGCTAATTTTTGTATATAATGTTGACAAGGAAAATGGTTCCTCTGTACAGTAATGAGCCTCTGCATATAGCAATTACCATCCAAGTGTTTTTTTTGGCTGAAAAAACAAACTGCTATATATTCATTAATGTCAATCAACTGGTCAGGACAGAGCTGACAAGTATTCCAGTATCAATGCAGAAAAGGCTTGGAAGGAAACAATATTTTTAAGTATCTTTTATTCTTTTTATGCAATCAGAGCTAGAATTTTTGAGACATAGGACGTACATTCAAGAAGACATACCTTGGATATGCCACTAACAACAATTCTGTGTATCTGTCAAATGTGCAAAAATTATCATATAATAAGAATATCAATATAAACTATATATATATACAAAGTGTAGATCATCTGGAAGCTTAACAAAATTACACACAGTGATGACAAAAGTATGTATTTAACTGTATTTAATGCATGCACTGAAATTTAAAATAAACTTATGGAGTCGATGAAAATACAATAAAGATTAATGAATAACTTAAAGAAACACTGCACTGTTTCAACATATTGGCAAAAGATGGCCCTATTAGGTACCGAATAAAAGTTCCTAATTTTTTGGCTAGTGAATGTGTGTGTATATATATATATATATAAATTGAATTCACTCTGATTGAAGTGTTTAGGGCCTTGAATGGATTGGGTAAGCTGAATGTAAATCACATTCTTCCTCTTCCTGAGAGTACACATGAGGGAGCATAAATTTAATTGAGGAATGATGGTGCAGAAGTTTGCCTTCAGCCAGCAGGTGGTTGATTGTTGGAACAGGCTTCCAACTTGTTGTGGAAGGGGATAGTCTGAATAAATTCAAGAAAGAACTAGACAAATTCTTGGAAGGTATGGATGGGTGAGGTGTGTAGTGTGTGCGTGTGATTTTTTTTTTTTTTTTTGGTTGATGCTATAAGCTTGCTTTCTTGCATCATTTGCCACTACTACATAATTTAGACAATTTAATTAATGAATGCCACTACTACATAATTTAGATAATTTAATTAATGAATGCCACTACTAACTACATAATTTAGAGATTATAATTAATGAATAACTGTAGAACATAACAATATTCCATACAATTTCAAACTATGGTCTCTTCTGTGAACAAATAGAATAATAAGAAACTTGATTGGATATCTCCATAATGAGAAGTATTCTCTGTTACATTTTGCTGGACACAAAGAAACCAAAGATAATGAGAACACTTGAGATGAATAGTGTTAAACTCTCTCATTTTCACTGAGACTATCTTGTCTTCTCTACAGTTAACACTTTAGAAGGGTACGAAATGAAATAAAAATAAATATAGCAAATAAAAGTAAGGTACAATACAAATTACATAAAGGAATTCATTGACTGAAAGCATCATCTTGTCAGGAACCACAGGGATCTAGTGAATGAAAAGTTGAGATCCCCTTTGGCACTATTATTTGTGACATTCAGAATGTGCCCTGTTAAATATTTTTATCAGTTAATTCTTTTACCGTAAATACTACATCTGAGAGATATTTTTTGTTCCAACATTATGACTGACATTCTTATCAAGAAGGAACTTTCTAGTGGGGGTGGGGGTATTTAATGGTTTTGTTTCCAATATTTCTTTCTTTAGTCCTTCAGTTTTGAACTGGGTAAATACTTTAAAACTGATGTTGTAAAGTATTTACCCATTTCAAAACTGAAGGACTAAAGAACTGTAGTCCCTGTGTTGTACAGCATAGGTACCACCACAGCCTCTTCAACTTAGCCTATAGAATGGAGTTATTGAAATGTTATATCCTTAGTATTTTCATTTGCTAGGTGTTTTTTGACAAAGTGGGAACCCAGTAAACAAATTCCTTCTCTATATAAATTGATCTGTACTTTACATTCATTTCTCCAATTTTGCACTAGTCAAAAGCACTAGCTGAAAATTAGACAAGATAGTCTCAGTACACTGCTGTACTTTTGTGTTTCCAAAAAATATTTACAGATATTACAGAAAACATTTATAAATATACAGCAGTAAATATGAAATAATTAACGCAGCATAACAACATATTATACTATAATATTATACTGCATTAAATATTTCATATTTAATGTTGTATAATGTTAATAATTTGTACCTTAGAATTATGATCTATACCTCTGTATTTTCATATAAACAATTACCTTAAGAAACTGAAAGAGATGCTGGAGCAATCCAATTCGAACTTCATCAAGATCACGGAGAAATCCTGAAAAGACAGGAAGCAGATCTTGTGCTGTTAACTCGTTCCCTAAAATAACAGCCAATTCATGCAAACTTGATGCTATGGTTCTTCTAACTTTCCACTGTGGATGGAAAAAATTGTATAATTATAATGTAGAGGTGTGGAATATTATTCATAATAATTCTGCTGCTACATTGTTGAGAGAGAGAGAGAGAGAGAGAGAGAGAGAGAGAGAGAGAGAGAGAGAGAGAGAGAGAGAGAGAGAGAGAGCACAAAGTCACTTATGGTATTTAGGGCATATAACAGTTTGAATATAGGCATTTTCTACACTTGTTTGTTTATGAGACTGAAATTAAGCAAGATTGGATTATTGATCCAAGTTCAGGGAAGGCAAGGAAGTTAAATAATTCAGCTGTTAGGATACAGTTGTACAGTGGGATAATCTTGATGACTGGAAAGCTGTGTTGTGGTCTGGCAAATCCAAATTTTGCTTATACTCCAATGATGCCAGGCACCAAGTTCACAGGAGAAGCAATGAGGCATTTCAACAAGGCTGTATGCAAGCAACATGTACAAGCTGGTGGATCAGTACTGTTTTGGGGATGTTTCAACTATTAAAAACTGGGTCCTTTATTTGAAATACTGACTAGGATGAATCAGGCTGGCTATACAAATATTCTGGATCATTAGGTTGCACCTTTTGCTAGCAAAAGGGACACTCATGATATCAACAATGGTAGTGCATTTAAATTGACCAGCCAAGTTACCAGATTTAAATCCTATAGAAAATGCATGGGTTGTTGTTATTTGGTTTTTAGGAGCATTAGCAACTAAGGCCATATTGCTCCGGGATATGCGGTGGTCATTCCCTGACCTTTCCGCATCCTCCATATTTGGTGGTGTCGGGCTCGAACCCCGGTCTAATCAAGAAGCGTGTGCTACGCACTGCTGCTCCTTCCCACCTGGCTACGGAGGCGCCTAGAAAATGCATGGGATTATCTTAAATGGAAAATGCTAATGTCTAATAAGCACCTAATGAAACTGTTATGCTATCATGAGGCATTGAATCAAATCATCCAAGAACACTTGGTTTAACTGAGGCATAAACAGGTGCACCAATAGTCCAACCATATGGTTCAACATGTGCCAAAGAGTTTAATTACAAGTGATATAGCCAAGTGAGCAAGTGCAAAGGTAGAGATGTACATGCGTTTGAGTGACTGTGATTCAAGTCCATGTGACAACTAAAATACAGAATGTTTCTTGTATTCTCTATAACTCCTCTGACTTTGTGTTTGTCCTGAAATATAAACAGAAATACTGGCTCCCTGGATATTTCTCATAAGAATATTTACTTTCTTTGGGAAAATTGCACAGTCATGCATTTTTTTAAATTTCTTTTTTTTTTTTTTTTTTCTAACATGCTCTAAAAAAGTTTAATACATTTTCAAGGACTATACCAATTCAGTTTGTCCGCAACCTTAGTAGCATCATCAAACAGTTCACGCATTCATATCTAGTGAACCAATGTGATTCAATCCCCAACCATCTACTGTTTACATAGATAAAGTACTCTTTAGTGTTTCTATCTGTATTCTTTGTCAGACTTCTCGTAATCTGCATTAGTTGCCTAGTCTTCTTTGCAAATTGATTGCAGACTAGTTTATATTCACTGTAGGCATCTGCATCATGTGATAATTTATATAAATTTAATGCACTTTTCTTCACTGCCACGAATCATACCAGTTCATCTGACATCTATTTAGGTCTTGAAATGCATCTCACAGTTGGCATCAAAAGCCTAGCAGCTTCTGTGATAGCATCCCTAAATGCATTCATACAGAATTTGCTATTGGTAACTTCATCAGTTGGCCCACTGCATTGAATTTAAAAACTGTCTGAGACCACTATAGTCACCTTTACACAAAGGCCCTTCCCTTAACCCTTGATTGTAGTTACATCTTTAAGTAAATCCGACATCAATACACTGATCACTGCCACCTAGTGTGTCTTTTAGGCATAGATTCTTAATGCAAGAAGGATCACTGTTGATAATCAGATCAAGAGTATTGCTTTCTTTAGTTATCTCTCTCTGACATGCTGGTGTAGGAAACAATTATCCATTTTTTTTTTTTTTTTTTTTTACGAAAACTCAAAGCACAAGAGATATCAGAACCTATAGTACTTAATACTATGCATGGGTTGAAGGGTGCAAAGATGAAAGATGATACAGTCGGATGTCTATATAATGAAATCGATCGTTCGTTTGAAAAAATTCGTTAAACAAAAATTTTGTTATAAAGAAATATGACCTTTTCAACAATGAAAAATACTGTAATTCAACATTCAGAAATATAGTAAAAGATGGGAAATAAATCAGAAATAAGTTGGGGTTTTTTTGGTTTTATTTTAAGAGCATTAGCAACTAAGGCCATATTGCTCTGGGGATACGCGGTGGTCATTCCCTGACCTTTCCGCACCCTCCATATTTGGTGGTCACGGGGGGGTCGAAACTCTGGCCTAATCAAGAAGTGTGTGCTATGCACTGCTGCTCCTGCCCACCTCGCTACGGAGGGCCAGAAATAAATAAGTTGGAATGAATAAATTTTCTAGCATTTTAAAACAATTAATTTATTAATACATACATATTAAGAAATTACTACTTACATGATGTGCGCAATATATTAGCACACTTTGAAGAATTATTTTGTGAAATATTTGGTTATTTTTTGTTGATAAAAATATTCACATTTGTTTAAACACTCAAATATATTTTCTTCACACTGAAGGCCTCGAAGTTTTAAATGATGCCAACATTTCATGTTTGGAAGGTTTAATATTGCCCTCATTTTCATTCAACTTATTGTCAATATTGTCACAGTCCTTTGAATACAGGCAACTCTCGGTTTACGAACGTGTTCCGTTCCAAGAAGTTGTTTGTTGCACATTTTGTTCGTTATGTGTATCTTACATTCCTGAGCTTTTACGACATGTATCATGTAAGTTAGCAGCCATTTTAAAGCATTAAAACCATGTACTAAACATCGAATGGTCTATACAATACATTTTATTATAGTGTATGTATGTGTTATGGTTTTTTTGTATACGATACGTAACGTAAAAGATATCTTACTTGTTAAGTTAATTTTAATTAAACACATAAAGAGTTACAAAATAGAAATAAAGAAAAAGAGTACAGTACTGTACTAACATAATATATGTACAGTACTGTATTCAACTTTTACTCGTCAATATCTTCGTCAGAGTTCAATATTTTCCACATAAGTGACACTAGGAGCAGATGAGGAAGATGGAAGGGTGTCTGATAACAAAGAAACAGCTGGGTTTCCACTTTATTAAAATATGTTTTTATAGAAGATTGTATAGTTATTTTCTTTTTTTCTTCAAAAATCTCACTGTATCATACGAGACAGTCATAAACGCCTCTTTTCACTTTTGCAATTCTTTCCATATTTGCGTCTTCTTCTTTAAAAAATACTAACCCCTCAGAAATTGATTTAAAAGCTGCAGCCATTCCCACGAGAAAATATTCTACGCAGTGTGACAAGTAAAACAATGTTTTTTTACTGGCTAGATTAATTTTATTAACCAAGAACAGTTCAGTATAATTATCATATAATAATTTTCTCATAATTATTGTAATGAATACATTTTTTAAAAGTTTATTTATTTAAATCTTACAATTATGTTTGCTATACGTTTGGCATTTCATTTTATAAGGAACTCTATCTATTGGTGACTTTAAAAAATTTTGAATGAATTGTGACGTTCGTTATAGCGAATGTTCGTAAACCGAGAATTGCCTGTACTCTCCAAAATGTTGGAGTCACTTGGATATTCAGCTACCATGACATCATTATCAACTCACAAAAATCCGTAAAGAACGTGATCTCCACTGATCAAACCTCTCACTTGGAGTTCTTCCCAAGATTTTTCAATATCTTGCAGTAGTTCATCTCTCTCTCTCTCTCTCTCTCTCTCTCTCATTGCTCTTAATTGGCATTTTAGCATAAACTACTTTTGCAGAACAATTCTTAATCATTGTTTCTGTCACATCTTTACTCCACACTTACGCCAAGTCTGATATGCACCATCCACATATCTATAACAGAATCTGTAGGTTGGTTGGTTTCTATTTTCAGTGTAATTTTTTTCAGTATGCACCTTCAGTGGTGCATTTTCAAATTCTTGAAAACGTTAAAAAAACAGACCCGTTTCATCAACGTTGAATATGTCTTTGGGATCGTAGACCTCCATATTTTTTTTTTTGAAAAAAAAATATGGAGGTCTGTTTCTTTCCAATGGGTACAGTCTTCTTCGATTACAACCCCACTTTCACCAGAAATAACTTTTTTGAGTAAGCCATTGCTCTTTTTTAAATTTATCCTGCCAATCAGAACTGGCTTGGAATGTTTTATGTCCCAGAAAAGATGCATACTCAATAGCCTTTTCTTTTATTAATGGCCCTAAAACCAACATGTTTTAGTCTCAAATCAACTTTACCCGCTTAAAAACGGCATCATCTTCATAAAGGCATAATTTTGCACACTTCCTACTGGGTCTCGTTTTCTCAAATATTTTTTTTTTTTTTTTTTTTTTTTTCCAGAATGGTTGCCATATTTCTTGTAGAGATAGTAAATTTTAAAGCTTAACACCCCGAGCTAAACTATTAAGCACTTCCACTTTTTCTATTACACTCGAGCATTTCCTCTTAGACATTGTAAGGTTACCTGCACAGCAGCTAAAACAAAACTGATTTAGGGACCACTTGTACTTACCATGTAAACACAGGCAGGTGAAATTTAGTGTAGGGCCATCTCAGCCATTTAGTACCTGAGGCAAAAATGAAAAATTGTGCCCTGTTGTTAATCATGGCAATGTTGGCAATTATTTAATCTTTCCTTTGATGCTCCTTTCAGCTTTTAATGTGAGGCAAGAGCCTCCTTTGCTTCACCCTTGGCACGTCTCTGATTTAGCAAAACAACAGATGAATTTCCAGGATAAAGGAAAATCACTCTCTCCTAATTCTCTAATAGGGTGCTTACAGTAAAATACAGGTTGACCAGAGGGACTTCGTGGGTAAAGTAGAGGTGGTTGTATAGGTGTTATGGGCATGACTAAATTGTGGAATGTTTTAGCTCTTAATTCATGCTCTTAAAAATTAATCCCTTTGCTCTTTAAATCTAAATGGATTAATTCTTAATCCTTTTAGCTCTTTATTCATGTTTTCTACAGCATCAGCTCTATTGCCTAAAGGCCAGAGTTGCAAACAATGCATAACTAGGTCTCTTGAAATCAGTTCTTTATATGGAAATTTTCTTTATTATACGGAAACTATTTTTAATGTAATGATAAGGGGAAATTCAAAACATTCGCTAAATAGAAAAATTCGCTATATAGAAGTTCATTAAAGAGAGGTGCAACTGTACTTGTTGACATTAAACTTGAATTTCTGTAGATTTCAAATTTCAGGAAATACATATGAAGAGAAATTGTTCCAGAAAAATGGAAGTTGAAGAACAGTGCCCAAGGAAGTACCTATAGAAAAGGCATGCAGCAGAAACAGAATGTCTATGAGACAGAGCATGGAGAGAATTTGTTAGAGATTAATTAACATAACTGCCCTCTACTGAATGGAATCTAGCAGACAGAGAGGTTTTGGGGGCAATGTCCCAAATATGGGAACAGTATTCAATGGTAGGGCAGATTTGCAATTTGTACAGAGTGAACAGCTGTTTGGAAGATAACTAATGTCAAGAGCAAAAGAAAAAAGAAAGTCTTTTAGATGCACAGGAAGCAATATTTGCAATGTGCTTATGCCATGAGAGATTAGAAGTCAGGATAATCCCTAATAAGGATATATGATCTTATCTAGAAACCTGAGTCTCATCAAAGATAACCATAGGAGCAGAATAATCCTTTTTGCAAGATGTGACAGGACTGAGTTATTATTATTATTACTATTAGCTATATGGTGCAAGAAAGCCTGCGGCTTATGCTGCACCAGCCAAAAAAAATTTCAGAGTTACTTTGAGAGAGAGAAGTAGTAAGGAATCACCAAGAAAGAGAAGAATGATGATATGCAGCTCAGGACCCTGGGTGTGCCTACTCACCAAATGTGAGCCCCTGGGTTGGTTTTAGAAGGATTGATATCAACTAAGTTATCCTTGCCCCACTGGAGTTCAGCATTTGGGGAATTGGTAGTGGATATAGGAGAAGTTGAAACTGATTGTGCAGGGAAAGTTTTCTCAAATTGGAAGGTGGAATGCAATGTGCTATCATCAACAAAACTATGGATATGATTTCCAGTCAATGGAAGGTCATTAATAAACAACAGGAAAAGAGTGAGAGAAAGAACTCAACTTTGGGGAACACCTGCATTAGTGGAGTCAGAAGATAGAGAGCTGTCTACCATCACCCACAGTGAATGATCAAAGAGAAAAACTGTATACCTAATTCCAAAAATAGTTGGCAAAACTATATGATGGAAGCTTATTTAGAAAACCTTTATGACAAAATGGCAATAGCAAATGCTTGAGTTTGACCACACTTTTCCACTGAATTTGTCCATAGATTGGTAACATAAGTCAGAACATCACCAGTGGATCTACAATGACAGACACCATAATGGCAATCATTGAGCAGAAAGAGGA